>NW_008607243.1:0-32420 GCF_000691845.1 Merops nubicus | reverse complement strand
CTGAGGGACTCCACTAGTCACAGATATTTATTTATTCATCTACAATAAACATTTTTCAAGCAATATAAAAAAGGCACAATTTCTGCTGTATCTCTGATTAACTATATCAAACTCTGCCTTCAACATTCCTTGATTTTGGAAGGCTGAGAACTCAAAATATAATTTGTGTCCAAACATTGAGGCTGTATTTTGTTAGGTTTATTATGGAAAAAGCTTCTTTTTTCCTTACAAAAGTTTTCCCCTGTATTCCTGAATAAGAAAGGAAGCTGTTGAAAGATGATGGTAACTGGCATTTCATATACACCAGATTATATGATCTCTCTTTGGGTTTTGTTTGTTTGTTTTTTCCTTCAATAACTTACTTTGAGTTCAGCATTTTCAGGATCAGCTGCATCAACTTGGTAAATACGTTCTGGAGGGGTTCCTTCCAAGACATAGATAGTTACAGCTGCATGGATATAAGTGTACTCTATGTTAATCGGGTAAGAATAAAGGACACAGCAGCAAACATACTGATACACTGAAGCTGTCCAGACATATTACTGCCTGTGAGTGTCTTCTCACTTCACAAACGTAATTCCAAAATCATCACAAAGAGCACAAATGCGCAAAAGATAAAAAGAAAGCTAACTGCATATCTATAAACAGGCACCCATCACCGTGAGTTGCAATACAAATTGTGTCTTTGAGAGAAAGGCTGATCATATGGCCTCTACTGAGCTGCTCACAGGGTACGGAGTAAACTGATGCATGTGGGCAACAACTGTGTCTTTCTTTACTGTGCAGATGGGGAGAACATAGCCCTGTGCTAGGTCTGCCTCACCATCCCCTCCCTGTCCTCTCCCTGTCCACTGCCAGGAGAGCTCACAGCCTTTCCTCTTCATTTCTGCTTTTTCTTTACATCTGGGAGGTAAATAAGTAGTGGGTGGCCTGAGCTGACTTAAATTTTTGCCTTATATTAAGGGTGCTAACCCAGTACAAGGCGTATTTCTTTCCATGACAGGAATTCCCACAGTTGAGCTATCTTGCACTGGGCCATTGGCAACTGGCTTCTCTCTCCTTGGGTAGAGCAACTAACAGAACAGATCTTTAGATCATGTCATTTGCTTTACGCCCTTTTTTGTCTGCTGGACCTGCAGTTCCTGGACTATTAATTTCCACTGTGACCCCTGCACACTGCTGCTTCTCATCAGAGCAGTGGGAATCCCAGAGCAGTGTAATGAGTTGTTCCCAGAGGACAACAATATGAATAAAAAGTTTAATGAGAGGGAGATGCTTTTTCATAACCAGCAAACGTGCAATTAGTGTCTAATTGTAGCTGGTACTGTTAACTAAAGCCACACAGTTAGACAGATCAGACATCTGTGCTCACCAATTTATGGCATCTCTAGCTGAGAGTTAAGCTGATGCACTTATTTGTAACAAGCTCCCACGTAGAGTGTGTTTCATGCTGTGCCGATCCCCTGAAGTGTCACATTTAATTACTATTAGATTCCAGCAGCACCCATGATATGCAAGACACCAACTATACTGAGAAGATGACACAGTCTCTTCCCTAGGGGAAGCTAATTTGCTTTACAAGCTAAGTATTGTATGGAAGCAGGAATTTTGCTGTGCTTAGGAGGCATTAATGGAGCAGGCTGAATTTGACCCAGCCTGGCCTGAAGCCGTGTTGCAGCTCTGCCCTCTGCAGCAGGCAGAAGCCAAGGCTGCAGCCACGCTGCATTGCCGACTACCCCAAGGGTCACAAGTCACAGCCTACATGATACTGCTGCTAGTCCAGATCTGGGGAGGTTCAGTAGCCAGCTCCAAATACTTACCACGAACAGATTGCAGTTTGATATTGTCAGATTTCTTTTTTTTTTAAATTGAATATTAAATTATTGAATGCTTTTCCATGCAGCGCTGCTAGACTATCAAAACTTCAAACAGGCTCTCATGAAATACTAAGAGCACATTTTTACTCACTACCTGAACTGTTCTGTCTGTGAACACATAATAAATACATCACTATACTCTGTTGCCTCATGGTACAATTTTTCCAGCTCTCTCTCTCATTAGTAAATGAACAAGGAAAGATTGCTCAGAGAGCAAGACAATTATTTCCTACCCTTTTTATGGATGGTATTGTCACTCAAATTAGGTACCACACGGCATGCAAAGTCTGCACTGACAACAGCTGGGGTCCAGACACTCCAGCCTCATTCTTAAGGCTACTGCACACTCCTCCCTGTTGCACCTTTGCCCACAGTCTGAGAGTAAACCTGGTTAACACCGTCTGCCCCATGCATGAGACAGAACTCTTCGCCTCTTTCCATTTGCACCACTATAGATCACAATCTCTGAGATCTCACTCTCCTAAGTCTCTTAAGTAACTTTCCACTTAATTTCTCATGTGCAGTTGCAAATGTAGCATATGGGTGTATAGCTGGCAGAGCTTTGATCCTTTTCCTTCAGAAATTCTTGCACATACACAATATATACTTACTCAAATTATTTTGCTTCTCCAAATCAGTCCAGTTTTCAACAAATTACTGAAACAACTACCCACACTCAATAGCTATATCCCCATCAAACTCAAAGTTTCTAATACATACCTCTAGGTAGGTATACATCTCATCAGAAAAGAACATATATATCTGTAGTATAAAAAACTTTACTTTTTTCTTTCAGTATTTCAGATGCTTCAAAATGGTTTAGTCACTTTTGGTCAAAGCCTCAAGAAAACTAAAAGGGCATTTCCAGAGATGAAGCATAAGAAATAATTGTGTAAAATAAATCTCTGAGAAAAACGGTGTACAGTTCCTCCCTTGGTTTTCCTGAAGGAAAATGCTTAGACCACTTTACCTACAGGCAGTGTATGCAGCTTTACTGGTTTTTTAATCTTATATCTTTTCAAATATTGTTCTTTTCAAATATCACCATTATCTTACTTTGAATTGCCATATTTCCTCGAAATACAGGACATTCATTTTTATCTATTACTTGGACAGTCAGTGTGTTAAGGTCAGTTCTCCCAGTTGTATCTTCAACGAAAATCTGTAAATCAAACCTCTTTGGCATAGTTTCATAATCTAGGACAGGGTTTCCAGTGGTAACAACCTGAAAAGAAAAAATTACAATTACCACATGATGCCAGAGATAGAAATTATAGTCTATTTGAGTGAATACAAGTAAAGGGACACTTTTCATCAGTAAGCAGCGAGTATTTTAGATGATCTTCAACTTGATGGAACACTACTTGGCAGAAATGTGAGAAAAAGAGTGGAAAACCCAAAATGTTGCAGCTTCATGGAGCAACTCAAGGACCTGTTGTGTGAGGGACAGTCTGAGGGGGAGAAGGCCTGGAAGGAGCAGTCCTGCCTCACAGGCAATGCTTTGCCTTCAGGGTCAGGACCACATATTGCAGGTGCTTGTCTGTTCAAAGTGTTCACCTTTCCACACCAAGCTCCAGGAGCAGCTGAGGTGTGATGAGACTGAAAACTGAAAGGAAATTCTAAAAGACGCAAGGGCAGCTTCACTATTTCTATGAGTCAGGAGCAGAAGGGGGAAGACTTTTTACTGGCACTAAGGAGTGTGGAAGAAGAAGACTGAGTGGTCTAGCAGGTACCAACCCCTTCCTTGTATAAGCTATGTCTGGGAGAATACTTGCAGGAAATCACAAGAAGGAGGGAGCTGCAGGAACACATTGTATGAGAGAGGAACCAGAACTGTTTGGAGAAAATGCTGAACTAACTAAAAAAATTACATAGGTCTTAAGTTTTGTAAGATTGATAAGGCAGACATTTGTTTTGCTTTGGTTTTGTTTTATTTTAAAGGTTTCCAGCTCTGCATATTGCCTCTTAACACAGTATGTACAAACACAAGACTGACATTCCATGAGGAAAAAAACCCAAACATTAAATGCATTCATTTTGGATGTACAATAAGTCCAGAGCAACAGCAGGATGCTTGCATGTCTCAGTCTTCACTGCTGAAGCTAGTCAAGAAACAAGAACTTACATTCCTTGGACAAGAAAGGAAAAGGTCACTGTCAAACTTGCTGTGTAGCTAAAAAACTGTGAAGTTTGAACAAAGTAGCAGGGTGCTGTGGGATTGAGGAAGGGTGGAAGCTCACAAGTGTGTGTGGCAAGGTGTGTGTCAGTGTATTCATAGTACTGTAGAATGGAGGAGCCTGGAGAGGATGCAGAAGGAGAATGATGAAATAAATCCTTGATTTTAGATAAGACACTGTGGCCAGAGAACAAATACAAAAGTGACATCAGCACAATTAGAAGACAGAAGCCAAAATAGAGCCAATTAACAAAGACAGTTGGAGGAGAGTGAGCAGAAGCACAAACGTTTTATGCCTTCTGGTATGTAAAACAGCTGCTCCCCGGAACTTTGTGGATCTTTTTGTTACAATACTACAGGAGAAAACAACTGTGTCCTGGATGGTCTCCTTCTCTCTTATGAGGAGCAAGTGCATACAAGTGGAACTTTCCCATAAAAGCAACGCTAGCTCAGAAAAAACATTCTACAAAAGCTTGTAGCACCTGTGGGAAGGTTGCTATCCAAAATGAATGTTTGCTGGAGATCAACATAAACAGATGCAATTAATTTAAAATTAGAAACTGTCCATTTCTGAGTAGAAATGAAGTGCTCTAGGGATTACTCCTCCAGTTCACAGCCAGATACTTGCATTGTGCTATAACTACAGCCAGGCTGCCTAAATATACGTCTTCCACCCCCCTTTATAGAGAGCTTGCAAGTGAAGATGTGAATCTAGATGGTCTCCTTCTAGGTGGTTTTTAAGAACAGCTTGTCACTGGCGTAGGCTGTGAGCCACAGTTCACTTCTTCAGGCAGGAGCAATGCTTACTGATCAAGGCAGCACTGTACATATACACTTGAAGCAGCCACAGACTTTGTGAAAGGAGTTCTGGAGTCACCCCGTAACTGCCTACCCCTCATTCCACCTAAGAATTTCACTGCTCCCTTTGCCCCACTCCACTCCTAGGATGGAGCATAACGGTAATTTCAGGCAGCTGTAGGTTTTCATGTAGTCAAAACATCTTCTGCCCATGGGATTCTTCAAACAAGAGTAAGATGAGGAGGAATGGGCAGGGCTCAGTTCTCAGAAACTGTGACTTTCTCAGAAATCTCAAAACAGATCAAGAAATGTGATATTGCCTTGGCTTGCTGTAGCAACAGTAAACATGGTTCAAAAATACAGAAGAGCCTGTGCTAACAGGTACTAATCTGAAAACCCCATAATAAACACATGAAATACTGCTCTTCTCTGTATCTTAGAAATATTTAATGGCAGTAGGTAGAGCCGAGGTATCTCATTTTGGATCACATCACTTTTTCAAAATACTGTATAGATCTGCTACAACATAGCATAAATAATTAAAATTAGCAATGCTCATCAAATAAATGAGCTAAGAACGCTCAAGTGTATTTATTCTTGCCTTATGAGTTGTAATTAGCACTCAACTGCTAATCTGCAGAATTTGTATGTAGCTTTCTTTATGATTTTCTCATGACTGATAATTCTCTGGCCCAACCTCTTTGTTCCAATCCCCAGAGTGAGTTAGGAAACTCTGAAAACAGCTACAGTTCAAACAAGGCATACAAAGGCTCACAGGCTATTCTAGTAATGGGGCTGTGGTTTGAAATGAATATAAACTGGTACTTAGGAAGATGCAGTCTCCAGCCTATACTTTTCTTAGTCATTCATTTCACCTTTGTGCCACTCGCTGCACTCTGATAGAATAAGAATTTCTCTATCATCCCTGCCATGAAAAAAAAATCAAAAAGATACTTTTTATCTATTTGCAGGGTTATTTTTCCTCCAGATTAAATTCTCAATCCCACTAAACAAGCGTCAACATAAAATGTTTGTGCTGCACAGCGCAGAGATGGCATGGGCTACGAGCAAGGAGGTATAATAAAGGGCTATGTTCTGCAGCAGAAGGGGGATAGCTTTGTCTCAAAATGCCAAAATACAGCCTAGGAAGGGAGTCTCACGCTCTGAATTCTCTGTCAGCAAAGGCAGCTTAAGGGATGTATACATTTTCTTCTGCCTGTTACACCACCTCAGCTCACCCAGTTCAGGTGTTTGTGCAATCAAATCCTCTGCTTCACAGGTGAAAGAGGGCTTTTTTGAGAGTTTTTTTTGACCATTTCACTGATCTGACTGAGGAGCAGCTAAAGAACTAGCAGATCTGGTACAACTGAGCTTTGTACTCTGATAGGAGGTGAGAGCATGGGAACAGCAGCAGCTCCCCACAGGCAGGTTGAAAGGTTGAATCAACAAGCCACAACCGCCTGGGGTCACTGTCTTATTTTCCCCAAATTTTCTCTGAGAAACACCAGCAAAGACAACAAGAAAGAGCCCTTGTATCAATTCTGTGAAAATATGAACTTCCTTGGAAACACTCAGCAAGATATATTAAAATTAATGTTTTATAATGCTACTCAGTGTCAATCCATATCTTTTAAAGACACCTTTCAGTGTCACTGTTCAGACTCAGACATACAAGTGGGTTACAATGGGATGACAAGTTATCATGCATCTGAATACTCATCAGCAGTGACAAATGTGAGCTAATACTTGCTAGTTTATCCAGCAAAGAAAATTATCCTAAAGTAATAGAAATTGCTTTGCACTTGCCATAGGACAAGAGCACAAAACGGATAGAAATAGATCACAGATGTGTGGAAGTGTGATAACTTCTCACCTCAAGATTAATTCCTTGTGTGTCACATCATTCATTCAGAATTAAATATGACTTTGATCTGACTCAGCTTACTTTATTTTGGAAGTAAATCAAGTTCATTTTAATTCTAGATGAGAGTGGCCAAACAGAAGCTGCATGTGGTTTAACTAAGCCACCTGAAGTTCACAGTGACTCGAAATAAATTAAATTGAAAAACTATGGACAAACCCTCAAAATAGAAGGAGGTCCTATATATCCTTCTTCACCTCTTATTTTCCAAAAATCACATTTTTTTATATCACAGAATAAATGGAATTATTGTGATAGGTAGGTTTTGCCTAGGTGTAATTAAAAATTATAATCGCTATTGTATTTACTTCTCATAACTATTACAGCATATCCAAATACTACCACAGTCTGTTTACTACTCTTGTCGGGTTAAAAGATGAGACACTGTGCTGTCAGTGCTCAGTAATCCAGGAAACATCAGCCTACATGACTGAACACTGCCCAAGCTACATGTAAAACTCACCATGTATTCGAGGTCTCCTTTTGGTTGAATGTCAAAAGCCTCTGTAAGTGGATTTGAATTTACTATGGTAGGAAGTATAGCAACACCTTCAGAAGACAATGGAGAAAGAGTTACATTAAAGGTATAAACTGAAACACCAGCTGCTGTATTTTCTTCAACAGTGGTTGTTGCAGGTAAGCCCTTAAACAACTGGGTTCTTCTTCCTACAACAGGAAAACAAACGTAAAATTACTTCTGGGAATCTTAGGAGCACACAGTTTGTGCCAAGAGCTGCTATTAATGAGCACAAAATGGCCTGATTCTCATTTTGCTTGTGCCTGGTGGCATTGCACAATAGTAAAATCAGAACTAATGGCAAAATAATCAATCTTTTATATCATTCAGCACTATTGTCATCTGCAGTGGCTGTTGTTGAAGTAGCATTGTTACTGTATCATTTGCCTTCTTATATGCCTTCATATAGAAGCAGAGAGACTGAACTTGTTTCTGTTATTTCATTTCATCCTCAGTGCTAATTGCTGCCTCTGTGGACTAATCACATCAAAAAGCACCTTGAAACATACAGACCTGGACGGTAAAAAACAATCTTTTTTTTTTTTTTTGTGAATTATGCCATCTGCAGCACCCATTTCCTCCATTTTCCCCTCATCTTATTCTTTCTCGGATAGCTATGTGCACACCTGGCTCATGAACAGCGTGAGTTAGCAACAGCTTTGGAGGTTGTGTTGTTGTGTCTTGCTTTGAGCATGCAAGAACAACCGCCAGTCCTACGGCCTTCATGGGATTGACACTGCTCCTTTTACTGGCCTCTCAAATAACTGATCCCAGTGTCTTTGCTACAAGAGAAGCAAAACTAATAGCAGTAGATGAGTCCACAAGACAAAGTGTGGAGTCCCATGCTCTCCCTTCTTTCTGTACCCCACCCCAGGAGGCACTTGTCCTTGCAGTGTTTCCTGGAGCAATACTGAGAGCAATATGACTCCATCAGGTACCTTCAGTTCTTCCTCTTGCAGCCTGCGAGACTCATTGCCTTATGGGGAGGAGGAGCAGGGAGCACATGGGTTCGTATAACCAGCTATACTAGGCTGTGATGGAGAGTTTGCCTCTGGGAAGGCCTCTCTGGGCACAGGGCTGCACTGGTAAGAGGCTGAGCTGAGGCACTTCCCCAGAATCTCTCCACAACTGCATGGAGGTTCCCATGCTCCCATGCTCCAGATACAACAGGTCCTTAGATCAACTGAACTGGCTGGGATTACTCTGAAAGTTATGGGCAAATAGTCTTGGAGATGCTCTGCAGGTAGGTGAGGTACAGACTAGGAAGTGGGAGACTGTGAGCTGGGAACTGCCTGTAAGAGTTAATCTGAACAGGTCACACTGACACTCCAGTAGGATTGAGTTCAGCTAAGCTCTTAATGATTTATGTCAGTGGAAGCAGGACCCAGTGAAAAAATGAGTTTTTATCAGTGTTCTTATAGATTCTGGAAAACACCATCAACAAAAATTGCCCATGCAAATGAGGCTGGGCTGAGAGGGGCTTGTGGGGATACATTTCAGTAACTAGAGCTGAACTTTGCATATAATCTCCTGTGGACAGCACTTGATGCATCCAGTTCCCTCAGCAAGCCACAATTCATTAATGGAAACCATTCCTAAAATCAGTGAAATAATTTATAATATTTAGAAATATAGAAAGAAAAGAGTTGCTATTCTTATATTACCTCTAAAGATTTCATTGGCTGTTTATTCAGGATTTGTCTTTCTAAATCACAGATTCTTACTTCTTGCTCTTTATTTTTGACTGAAATTTTGGTACCACATCTATATGTTTTTTTCTTCTTTCAATTGATTTTACAAAAGCCATCCTACCATATACACAAATCCTTGCTTACCTCCTTATTTTGGAGAACAAAACATGCCTGGAGCATTTTAATACATTATTAATCAGAATTAACAACCCAAACATTGACAAATGCTGAATCCAAGCCACAACAATTATGAGACTGGCTTTGAGAAGCAAATGTATATATAAGTCTTATTTATCTGTGATTTGCTAGTCCTTACAGTCTCCTTGAGTGACACCATCAAGCTTTTTTCTGTCCACATCCATGCAGGTTAGAACACCACTATTTTTCAAGGAAAGCTGAGATGCACATGCAGTGTCCTGGTCACAGTTTTGGGGATATCAAAAAAACCACCAAATAGTGACAGGTTCCTGAGGGCTGGCAGAACCTTTTAGCTCCTTAAGAGCAAAGTGACCCTTCCTGAGCAGCTCGTTTACTACAAGCAGCATCAGCTGCTCCACGAGTCACACAGACTGCAGGTTGAAGATCTGTTCTAAGTTGCTACTCATATACACATACTCATATTGGCAAATCTCCCATGTTTTTATACAGGGCAAAGATAGAAATATTACCCTACTAATATTCTCCACAAGTGTTTTCCTGTTTGGTTGCTTGTTTTACTTCGTCAAAGAGAAATGTTATCAATATTTGAAAGGAGAATACTGGAGCATTAACACAAAATATCATTTCTTGGAACACTGACATCCTTTTCCACTCCAACACTGTCACACTGAGCAGTGCCTATTGCACATGAAGTGCCTCATCCAACAAAGTGTCTTAGCAAGGAGTCATATTCTCTTCTTCATTATAGTGCTGTAACCACAGAGCTCAATCTACTTCAGCAGGTAAATAATTGTTACTTGATTTTTTCCATCCACATCTGATCCCTAAATACAGATTATAGGTCTCCCAAGAGAAAGTATAACAGCCAACAGTGTGCTAATTTTAGCAGTGTAATGCAATCATACTCTTACCAGATACTACTCCCAGCAAAATGAGGAGAAGGAGTATGCTCTTCATTATCTTTATGACCCTGTCCTTCCTGTTCCCAGGATGCAAACTGAAGGAAGATCATGGTAGGTTTTCCCTAGTTTACATGAGCTCCACTTAAATCTTCCTCTTTGACGTGTTGTGAAGTGAGACACAGAACAAAGGACTCGTGTCTCCAAGGGAGTTTCCAAACACCGTCAGCTTGTTTGCTGCTCAGAGAATTGCTCCTTGCTGACACTCCATCCACAGACCTGGGCCAAACTTGAGAAAACAATCATTAATAGTCCTTTCACTGCAATCATCTTATTTGTTGAAGCACTAAGAAAAGAATCTAGTATGTTTTAAATCTGGAAATACTATGCTGCTTTCATCACTCTGGCATATAAAGTGCTCTCTTCAGACACCAGAATCAAACAGCCATGCTTTTCTTCTTAAACCAAGGACCTGAATTTTTCTCATTTCTCTGACTGTCAGAGAATTACTCAGACTCCACATACTGCATACCTGAAGGTGAGATTGCAGCATATGTACACGATGAAGTTAGCTTTGCTGTAGCTGTCTCAGGAACAGCATAGACCACTATGCAAAGTGCACTGGCTCCCTTAGGTTAGGCATTTAGCTAGCTAGCTCACAATACACCCATGCAAATTTATTTTTTTTTTTAAATCCAAGGGCAGTCCTAGTGGGTTTTTTTTTTGAAAATCGTATAGAGGTGACACTAATACTGGAACTGGATGCAATATAGGTGCATCAGCACTGACCCATAGAATAATTTATATTGGAAGAGACCTCTGGAGGTCATCTAGTTAAACACCCTGCTCGAAGCAGTCTTAATTAGGTGAGGTTCCTCAGAGATTCATCTGGTCAGTTCTCAAACTCCTCCACACCAACTTAACAGCTCTGCTAAGAGGTAAGATTTAGAGATTCATATTTAACACAGTTCTGGAGAAATCACACTGATTTCTGAGCTAAGCTAATATCTTCAGATGGTTTTGCATAATACTCTGTGGCTGTTACAGTGAAAGCTGACAGTAGTTCAGAAAGCTCTTGTCCCATGGTCCTGTGTTTAATGTAGTATGAGCATGTTACTTGAACATGCTGAACATGAGCAGGTATTCTGATGCTGGGGTGGGCATTGCCTATGCCTGTTGCATGTGCACCTTAAACTATCATACATGTGTGCCCTGGAGGATTCTGCTGATACAAAGAAACTGGAAAAGATGCATCAGTGAAACCTCCTGATTGGAACTGAGACATACCTACATATTTGATCCTGGTTTGGGGAATCATAAGAAACATTCATTTGATGGTTGTTCTGCATCTATTTGAAAGGGCTTCTAGGGCCCTGCCAAGCCCAGATGCTGCCTGGGTTTAAAGTGAATGTGGTCACACCATATCACCTGGGAGCATACAATGCATCAACCTGTAGTACTGAAGGAGATAATCTTCCATTGCCCCAGGAAATGTGTGCCTAGACTTCACGTTAGTAAAAAAAAAAAATAAATATGGAAAACATCACCCTCAAATGACCTAGTTATGCTGGTAAGGTATTAATACAATTGTATTTATATTGGCAAAAAGTCTAGCCTGTCCCCTTACCTACCAGATCATTGCCCGTACCTTCATATGCATTTCCTGGGTCCAAAAGAAGCTTTTGATATGACTGGATATCTCGCAAAGATGAGGTCTGTGTGCACAGGCAGGAACCAGGCTTGTACAATAAGCTTGTGATCTTTTACTAGTTATCGAAACGCTGTAAAACTGCTACTAGCTTTATTCCCTCCTTTTAGTTGCAGTCTATAACCTATCCCATTATACTGCTGTTTCTTTTAATCTTGAAAGAACTATAGAAACGTCTGGGCTAAGTTTTAAAGTAGCCAGTATTTAAGACACATGTTTAAATTTGTTTAGTATCTAGCTTGAGTGATAGGACTTTTTCCATCCTATGCTCTGAATAGCCAAGCCTTCTCCATAACTCAGAGGTCACAATTTTTGTCCTTTATTTTCTTTCTATTACTTCTTTTGATGGGCTCGGGGGGGGGGCTTGATTTGGAGGGGGTTGTTTGTTTGTTTTCCTATATATACATTTTCCAGCATCTTTGTTCTTCTTCCTTTGTCTAAGAACCTACAAAGACCTAATTTCACCAAGAGTTTAGTGTCCATATATATATAAATCAGACTTTCCTCTGCACATCTTGTGGTAGAGACACCATAGAGTGATATGGGAGGCATATGGGAGACATGGATGGCAAAGGCATCTGGAATACAGCTGTGCTTGAAAAGCCAGCCTTTCCCCAGCTCCACCTATAAGTGCAATGGGTCATTGTTGGAGGTGCTATGTGAATACCTATGGAGTAGTTAATTTCTGGTTTCTCTCTAAATACATCTCCAAGGCTTTCAAGTAGTCCCTGTTAAGCCTCGTGGTTCAAGCATGTTGTGAGGAGACCATAGAGGTACCATGAATATGGGGGGAGAGCTAAGCACAGCACACAGGAGAGTGCAGAGGGCAGCTCATACAGGTGGAGTGAATATGAGCAGAAAGGGCTCTGGCTCCTTCTTCTTCCTTCAGTCACTGCCAGTATCTCACAGAACCTCCCTTAGATCCCTCTTTTCATATATTCCTCTGCAGAGTGGATTTTTATGGTTTTCTGATTCATCCTGCCAGGTTGTGAGGAATGAAGTGAAAAAGCAGCCAGAGATAAAAGGGAGCCCTAACCAGGTTGAAAGCCAAGTAGAAATAAGTATATGCATATCACCAAATATAGAGCTGGCTAGGAACAGATGAGTTAGGAAAAGGCAAGCAAGGCAGAAGTTCCCTGGTGAGGATGTCAACAGTATCTCTGCCACCACAGGAAGGTCAGAAATGAGATTCCTGTGACTATAAAGCAGCTAGATGAAGAGAGGTCACGGCAGCACAAGCAAGAATATAACCATGGAGTCTGCAGACAAAATAGAGGGAAGAAAAATTAATTAGTGCAAATGAAAAGGTCAAGGAACAAACTGGAGTTTTAATCATGCCTTGGTTTTCAAGATTATTTGAAATCTGGGTATTTTAGAGCAGTGCAGAGAAAGTACACTTCTGAAAAAATGTCTTCAGGATTATCAGGTAAGGTGGAGAATGTGAGGAAGATGTTACAGCTTTGAAGACATTAAAGAATCTTGGTTCCAGGGGAAAGACCTACAGATCAGAGTGTGAGAGACTGTACTTGTCTCACGTTGCGATGCAGAGAGAAAGAACATGAGAAGTGAGGGATATTGGGTGCGAGAGAGAACTTGATGTGCAAGCTTTCAATTGCCTGTCCACAGGAAAGTGAGGGATTTTAACAGAGGACAGCTTGAGAGGAGTAGTCTACTTGGATAACAAAATGTTCAGGCTCAGGACATTAATCTATTTTCTATGCGTTTAATTCTCAGTTGACTTCTAGTCTGTCAACAGGAAAGAAATGTTCTCTCACTTTTCAAATGCATCACAGCTTCAAGACATAATTTTCCCATTAATGGCTATTTCAGCCAGAGCAGTGGCTCTCTTCTGCTTAGCCAACTCCCAGGAAAGGAGACATTTTGCTCTTACTGTGGTAATTACTCACTAAAAATTGAGCAGCCTAAGGAGAATTTTCACACACCTGATCCAATCTCAGTTCAAGAGTATTTGTTATTGTTATTTCATGAATTAAATTAACTAGACTGTCAGGGTTTATTTTCATCTGCTTTCTCTATAAACAGCACAGCTTCTCCATCCACGGCCTTGGCAACCCTTCCTAAAATATTAAAACAGTACCTTAGCATCCTCCACTAGAAACTTACGCACCATTTCATTTGATTTCTCAGTTAAAAGCTTCCTCTGTACACCACTTGTGAGCGACAAGAGCAAAGTAGAAGTCATGAGTACTACCCAGGCTACCTTCATCTCACCTAAAGTGATCCCAGCTTAGTAAGCTTAGTAAGCAATGCAATTATGCAAAAAAGTCCCAGACAGGTATCTGGGTCATTTGTTTTCTAGCACTGACCTGTAGACACACAAACCCACTAGTCACCTTCTTGATAATTAACTTGAAGTATCTGTTAATAAGAAGTGATCCCATCACACCAAGAGCTTTTTTTTTGGGATCCAGGTTTAAGTAATGAACAACCTAAAATCTTGGTGATTACACACAGAAGCCTGAAAACTTGGCTGTTGTCAGTGCTGAGAACAAGCTCTCCCATTGCTTCAGCAGCTACACACCCAGGAGATGAAAGAATTTGCCCGGACACAAGGAATTCCAGGAGTCTATGTTTTGCCACAAAGAATTTGAGCACTTATTTTAGAAGGACTGGGAATATGTAAGGCATTAAGATAGGGGAAATTGTTTTGATCATTCCCATTCCTATTCCCTCCACTTCATCTTGACAAATGTGGACTGAGGCAGACAGATGATTACAAGGACATAAGTTCAAGATGTACTTGAATCCTCCCTACAAAGAGGTCAAGTGACTTTACCAAGGTCACACAGAAAGTCCAGAAAAGGCAAAGTTCTTGGTCCCATTCCCAATCTCAATCATGACTGTAAGACATCATGACTATAAAAAGCACATTGTTGCTAAACGTTTTTCTCTTTGAGAACTTCTTGTGCTGCTTGAAAATATTACATTTTCTTCTGCATTAACACAACATGGAAGTCAGTGAAACACAAACTTCAATATTGATTCACCTGAGCAAAGTAGCAAAGCAACTAGTTTGGTTTTTTTGTGGTTAAAGATCAAAAACGTGGTGATGTAGAGCATTCAAGACCTGTGAGAAATGATGTTGCTTGTCCACAGCAGTCACATATGTCGCTTGAGTTTTAATCACGTTGTTTGTCTTTCAAAAAAAGTTCTAGTGCAAGGTAAAGTTTCAGTGGAAAATATGTTGACACCAATGAAGTCTTTCTGAGTTTACTGGGTATTGTATCAGGGCCTGAACCCATGTGGCAATATTTTCTACCTTATGTTACAGTATTCACTGCGTATTACAACATTTGTTTGTTGTTATAACTGCTTGGCCACCTGAGCTGATTGGTAAATATATAAACAAGGATGTGAAGTAACAAGTGATGCAAATGGAACAAGAAAGAATGCTCTGGGCAAATACGGGTACAGAAACTCTAAGGTTT
Source organism: Merops nubicus (assembly GCF_000691845.1). Classification (NCBI taxonomy): domain Eukaryota; kingdom Metazoa; phylum Chordata; class Aves; order Coraciiformes; family Meropidae; genus Merops; species Merops nubicus. The sequence goes on along the minus strand of NW_008607243.1, from coordinate 17,225 downwards.
CTATGTACACAGCGTGATGCATTTCACCTAGTCACGTATTTTAATATATCACCAACAATTACCTAAACAGGCCTTTGCATCATGAAGCTTACTACATCGTACATAATTTATCAGAAAAATGGCTTTTATTATATTTTGCCAAAGCAACCTTGCATTTCAGCACAAATAATATATTTTATATTGGCTTTGGAAAGAAAAACTCAGGAGAGTATGCAATTAGCATCAAAAAAAGCATGGCAAGGGCTCGGGTAGTGGAGTTTCACTTGCAAGTGGATTTTTTTTACACCTAGGTTCCTCCACCCTTTGAACAGGAGGAGTGGGAATAATTCACTACTTCCTAACAGTGTTAAATTTTGTTTGTATATAGTTTCAAGAACTTGAGATCTTCAAGTGGGCTGTGTAGCTCTCCAGGGGAGCAGAGGAAAGGTGTGTGATGGGAAAAGGGCACGTAGCCCTAGATACATTCCAGTTTTGCTTGGGTTGCCAAGGTTGTGGTGTGGAGTGACCTGTGCCAGGGCACTGAGGGGCTACGTTGTATTACAGCCGTCTTCGTTCCAGCCCATCTCAATGGCTGCTGCGTCAGAGACACTGGTCAAAAGTCGTTCATGCACACAGCTGGGGCTGTGCAGTATGAGACAGGGAAGGGACATGGCAGAGAAAAAGTTGGCTCTCTGCTGGGAAAGCTGAGAAGTGAAAGAAAGAAGAAAATGGGGCATATGAAGCTGGGATCCTGATCTGGGAACCTGAAGTTGTGCAATGAGACGAATGAGGGAGGCAGTGGATGTAGTTTGGGGCTCTTGACTCTAAGAAACATGTGGCAGAACAGCTGTGGCAGCACAGACATAGGTTTGTAAGTTGCAAAAATGGTTGTGTGTTGGGTTGAATGGGCACTGGCAGGCATCAGCCTGAAGACCAGGCTTGAGCAGTCCTATGACAGTAAGGGAACAGAAAAAGAAAAAAAAAATTCTATAGTAATTTCAATTTCTACCTCAATACCTTGCCTGGGACATGCATTGTCTAAGGCCATCTCTGGAATCTCTCTGCATTTGGATAGCACTACTATTTCACCTAGGCTACTGGAAAACTATTCTAATAGGCCGGGTCTTACACAGATCAATCACAAGCCTAATTTTGAAAGGAGCAATTTCAGAAGTCCTGGGCCTGAATAAAGTGGTCCAAAGGCAAAAAAAACCATCATCATCACACAGAGGAGACAATGCAATATTCATCACTAGCTCTGTTCCTTCCTACCTGTAAGCTCTCTGACTAGAGAAAACCTTTAGAAATACCATACAGGGATAAGGCCAAATTCATCTGGGTACAGAGACAGAATAACTTTTTTTGCAGTTGATTAGTTTATATTAGGCTTATTTTATCTGGGAGCAAACATAAGTAAAAAAAATAAACCACTTACAAGTGACATGAGGCAACAATATATCTGAGTAATGACTTGACTGGTTCTGCCACCACATTAATACACAAAAGGCAGCAGGAAAGCAGTGCGGTACCCCAGATGCTGATATTTCTTGTTTGTGGATTTTATCATGGAACAGCCTGAGACCACAAGAGCTTTCTTAATGAAACAGAAGACCCTGCACAGTAAGGGTACTGTCCAACAAATGTTTTGACAGAAAACTGTGACGCTGTAAAGGTAGGTGGGTGAATGCACAGAGGAAAGAAGAACTCCACAGCCCAGACTGACCTCAGCCACATAAAACCTAGCTGTTATAATATGAGCTACATGGCTGAGAACAAGGAAACAAGGTCAGAATACAGCCCTTTGCTGTGCATGGCTCCCCTGACCATTGCTGGAGCTGAGGGAATATTGCCATCTAGTGCCACACAGAAATCCAGCTGTCTAAACAGAAAAGCCATTTAATTCATGTAGGCAATGGTTACAAAGCATACTAAAAACCAGGGACATTATGTGCCAGGGACATAATTTTGGTCAGTGTCTTTGCCAAGCTTGCTACTGAAAATGGTACATTTTCTCCTTTTAAAAAATGACAGTGTGATGTTAGAACTGAGTCATAATGCTTTGGAGGAGAGAACCCACTCACAGTCATTCAGAGGTTGTGAAAAAAGTGAAAAGGACTTACATAGTGCTTTAAGAAGCAGCAGCAAAATGATGGGATGCTGCTGAGGATGGGATTTATCTTACCTACCTGCATGTATTAATGTTATGTAGTCACCCTAGGTTTCTTTTGGAAACAAAAAAGCACTACTAGATCACAACTTCTGTGACCAACTTTATTGTGGCCTTTAGGATGGGAAGTGCTGTACTTCTGAAACGTCTGTTTCTCTGCAGTGACAATAAAGGGGGTTTGGGATGGCTAGCTCTGATGGCCACACCTCACCAACCCCTAGTGCCTGTCTCTCCATACCACCTTTTGACCAGGTAGGCAATGATTTTGATGACCTGTTGGTGGAGGAAAAAAAATAAACCACTTTTGGACTCCTAAAACCCATGACCTCAGTTGTGTGATTCTCATTCTTTTTGGGGGACACATACTCCCACAGGAGTTCCCACTGACCACAGCGGAAACAAGCACCAGGCTGTTCCATATTGCATTCGCTGGTGGGCAGGCACACTGGACCATAGCGTGTTTTATACTCACCTTTGTGTGCAACAGCATGATGAACTTCCTCTGGCTCTCATGCCAGAAAGAGCCCTTAGGGTTGACAGAGCAGTTCAGTTCCCCTCAGCCAAGACCCTGCTGAGAGCTTTTTTTAATCAGTGCATATGTTTGAGATACTTTTAATGAGGCCATCAACTCACTTATCTATGCTACCAAATATGTGCCAGATTATAACAATCTTCAGTCATTGCCCATCTGGAGCAGATTCAAACCAGTGGTTGATTTTCAAAAGCAATTTGAAAATCAAAATCAATTAAGCAATCAAATCTTCCAGCTGCAAACAATGTCCAGATTTTCAAGCCAGCAATGTAATGTTCATATATGTTGACTTAAAATCGCTTAAATGTTCCACCAGTGTGTCTGAGTTAAGTGCCATGTTATTGCTTGTGGTTGTGACTTTCCCTCTACTTTTACCCGCCAACCATGTAAGGAAAAGGATTTAATCACAGAGGGAATCAGATTCAACAAGGTAAAAGAATATTGTTTTTCAGCCTGAGAAGTGTTAGAATACTTGAGACACCCACCACTCCGTTTTCTTTTAAAAAGCATGAATCCAAATTAAGAAAAAGGATGCTAAATTAATTTGCTTATATTTTTAAAATCCATCATTTCACATCATCAAATATAAATCCTTCAAGGGTATTTTTTCCTCTTCTGTACTGATTTTAAAAATGCTTAAAAAAATGCATATCACAAGCTCCCCCAAATGAGGAATTATTTAAGTAAGAAAATGTCTCACAGTAGTGGTGGTCTATAAAATTACTGATGTCAAACTCTGACAGGATATTTTACCGGTATTTTCTTTGCTTTAGAGGGAGTTTCACTTAGCAAAGTCCCTACGTGTGCCATCAAAAAACAAGTAGAATATGTGCCATGTCCTGAGTGTCCATAAATAATGGTGGATTAAAATTCCATCTAAAAAGGAACCTGAAAAGACAGGATGGAAGATTTATAAACACATTTCAAAGCACTTATAAACGTGACTTTCTAAAACCCTCACTTATCACCTCAGTTCCGCGCAACTATGATTAGTTAAAAGAATCTAAGCTAGCAGCTTCCAGAAATAAATAACAAGAAGCTGGCAGCAAATTCAGGAATTCCCCCATACCTCTTAGTCCATGGGGACAAAGATTGACATTTCAGATGCAACATAAACCCAGCTGATTTCCTCAGGCTTTTGCCTGAGATGTAGGCTAGCCCAGACAGTTTGGGTGTTCTAGGCAGGCAGGAAAGGATTACTAACATTAGCTCAATATCTTAATTTCTGTATTTAAGAGGCTGCATACTTGCCTAGAGCTGGATACAGCACAGAAGAGAAAGCTTTCACTGACTTTCACTGGGATCTGCATCAGCCTTCTAGGTTTGAAGGAGCTGGGGAAGTGGCAGGAAGGATGGACGTTTTCCCTGCTGGTACAAACTGTCATGGCTCTAGTGACAATTGCACCTGCCGAGCTTTCACCTCAGGACATGCACAGCTTTATGAAGCTATGAGGTAAAATAAAACCACTAATTGTTTTCCTGTGCTAAGGGACAGCACTGAGATGACATGACAAACCTCTTTCAGAATCAAGAGATGGAACCCTCAGAATGTTTACATGCCCAACAGTGCAGCCATTTTGCTTTACTGAGATTTGCGAATCTCTGAGACTGCTTCCTTGTACTAAACATTTTTCAGGGCACAGGCATTTTTCTTGGCAGAACCAGCCTAGGCTGTACAGTCCACTCTGCCTTTTCATCTCAGCCTGGGCTACCACAGCCTAATGTGCCTGCACAACTGCTGGTGCTGCTGAACAGGGAACTGGATCCATGAATGGATAAGAAGTCATTTCTTATCCATGCTGGATAAGAAATCACTGAGTGGATGACATGGCCAGGAACAAATGGCCAGGAAATATGGAGCATAGGCAAGAAAGTGTCTGTGGAACCACAGCCTGGAACACTCCTTCATTTGTGGCCAGAGGATGTGGAGCAATGCTGGTCGAGGTTGTAGGATACATCATAAATGGTATTTAACAGACCCCAAAACCTCTAAGGTTGCTGTTTTGTGAATACAGAAATTGAGCCTTTCTTCAGTTAAAAAAAAAAAAAAAAAAAAAAAGTGCTAAACTTATACTATTAGCTTTTTTCTGTTGAATTAAATGCTCTATAAAGTATCAGAGGGGCAGTCACCATGTCCCAGCTAAATGGTTGGTTTGTAGCAAATTACTTTCTATTCTTAAGTAAAAAGAATTTAATCTAGTGTCAGAAACAAACTACATCTTGACAGATTAGCAGGGTTGCTGCTGTTAAAATGAATTTGTTGCCAGATTTGTTTACAAAACTTCTCTTTCAGGGATGGGTGAACTTCCTGGAATGTGACAATCTTTTGAATAAATATTGTGGAGGATTTGTAAAAATGAGAACTAATTAAACTTTTCCTCTCAGTGTAAACTAGGCATTTTTCTCAGTGTAAAAAAATTGCTTGCTAGCAAAAGGAAGTCTTGGGTGGGGGAGTGTATGGGGAGGTGCGAAAGAAATCTGAGCACTCCTCTTCCTTGCCAAACAAAATTTGGGTTATAATAGCTCTGACTAATACAGGAATTGTAATTTATACATTAGATTTTATAGATCACTCTTTTAACTTTCTTCACAGTTCTGAACAGAGCTCAATACATTTGACTTCAGCTTTCAAATCCCTCAGAGGTTTGTTTATTTTCTACAAGTCTTTTTGGTTTGGCTGTTTCTGGACAATACGTGGCAGATGTGTTCACTTCTGGTCCTGAGGCTTTTTGATACTGACTGCTATATATGACTTGTCTTGGTCTAACAAAGGTCTGTGAATGTTAGTCTGGATGGGTGGTATCACCATCTTAGACAAAGAGATAAGCTTATTGTAATCCATTCATTCTGCTGGGATACCAGAAAGGACAAGATAATTTAATGTTCATCCTAGGCATGGAGAAAGCAAGGATCAGTATTTGCATTCCACCTTTTCCCTCACTGCAAGCTGGGGTTTTTTTGTGGGATTTGGGGGAGTTTGCTATTTTTTTTAAGTGATCATGAGGAAAATATTCCTCATTTATGAAACTGAAACAGCAAACCTTCTCCCCCTTCATGTATGAAGTCAATAAACAGTCACTAAAGATCCTATCTTTTAGAATGATTTTTTCTGTGGCTGCATTGGAAAGAAAATCCAAAGATGGTAACTCTTTTCTAATAAAGAGAAAAACAATCCTCTCATTTAGACTAAGTTTTTGAATATTTGTTTCATCAAATGCCACTGACCTGAGAAATAAGTCATTGACAAAAGCCTTCCACTGCTACCATTTGGAAGATACAGTTTCTAGCAAAGCCAGAGGCAGATATCTGTTTGGCAACAGACAGTCTGCCAATGGCAGCAACAACTTGAGGGACACCAATATCACTGTCCAGGTGGATTAAGCACACAAGCTGTTGGTAGGTCCTACAGATAATTTACAAAAGAGTTCATGGATTTCACAGAAGTCACAGGATTTTAAAAGCAAGTAGCATTCAGGCAAACAGCCTTTCTTTGGAGGTCTAGGTGTCAGATCAGGAGGATTGATTCTCCCCAGTAACCTTTCCCTAAAACATTTCCAGCTTTTGAAATTATCATGACTGGTCTTAACATGTTTGATCAGTCAGAGCTACCATGCTCTGCTCCTGTCCTAATTAAATTAAACTCCACTTGGTCCCTCCTTCCAAAGCCTTGCTGGGTGCATTTCAGCCGTGTTTCCCACGGTCGTATGTATGAAGCTGCATGTTGGCAGGAGGGATAAGCATCTCCACTTTCAAGACAGCCTCAAGCTTTTGCTTAAAGAGGCTAACACTGCCACTAACAACTAGGAAATCCTGGCAGATAGTCCACATGAATATCTCTTTCTATATTTGCACAATGTCAAGCACACCGTCAGCGCTGAATAAATAACAATCATAAAAATCTGGAGTCAGCCAGGAAATAGCTGTGAGTGACACATTCATATTTTAAAATTTGAAACTGCAAAACTATCTTGTTATGATTCAGGGAAAACGGTTCTTTTCCTTTTTCCCTGTTGTTTTCTTTTCCTAAAGAAGGACAAATGCTAATGCTGCTGCTGAAGGTATCAAAAAAAAGTTTAGATAATCGTGTGTTAAAAAATTACACATCTGAAGTGTCCTGCCTGCTTAATAGTAAATTCCCTTCAAGGAGAAAAATTAACACTCCTGTTGTTAAATCCAAATAATTAATTTCTAATTGGGGAAAAAGAAAAAAAAAATGGAAAAAAAAAGGGGGGAAAAACAAAACAAAACAAACCAAAAACAAACCAAAACTGAATACAAATGTATTATATGTGAGAAAGAGGGAGAGCAGCTGAAAAACAGTTTCACTGCACAAGCTTGCTCTTGATGACGTCTGGACAAAGTCAGACATTTTTTCTAAATATGATTGAAACACCATGTTAAAAGGAATTTATGTAAATCAAAAATCCTCAAAACAATGAGCAAAATTCAGGGGAATCCAGTTCCCAGCTCTACTGATATAATAATAAAGGATAAATCCCTTTAGGAAAACAAGCTGGATTGGGCAGCTTTTAGACTCTTGAAAAACATTCAGGGTTGCTCTTTCTTCACAAAAGAATCAATTATGTCTCCTTCTCTGTTGAGGTGTAGGGCTCCTAGATCATACTAAGGATATTTCAAGACTATTTTTATGGTTACAGATGAGAAGAAAAAGCATCTTAAGATACTTTAAAATCTGCTTTTATACGTGCTGCTGGGGATACACATAAAGTTGTTTTTTTTTTTCATGTATTGGTCAGCTTTAACAAATACATAAAGATCCAAAGAATGCTTCAGTATAATCTAATTGCAATTAAGTTAGTCCAGAAGCATTTGTCAAAAGATATAACAGCAAGGATTATAAAGGAGAAGAATAAACTGAAAACACAGAATGCCAAAAATCACCATCTGCTGAGATGATGGAGTATCATGCTCAAAGCTGTTAAGGTGTTACTAGAGCTGTTGTATGTTACAACATTAAACAGTTAATTGTAGTTCATGGATTTTAAGTAAAAAGACTGGGGACTGCTTTTACCATAGCAACCACAAAAAAGAAATCTCTTAAAGCATGTATGCAATACGCACCAACATAAAAGCAAAAAAATATAAATTTGGAATTCGTCATTTAAACGATACTTATTTGGAGAAATTCCTCATTCCAAATTTCCATTCAGGGTATCCTCTTATTCCTGCAGAGAATATGACATCCATTCCAAAATTACCAAAAGTCTTCCCTGAAAATGTATTAGATTCTCTGTCTTATCTCACCTCACTAACAACTGTTAAGATGACACCTGCTGCGTAGGTAAACAGATTAGGGAAATGAATGGATAGAAAAGAAAGGAAAACTACCATCTCACTGATGTGTGGCTACTTGTGTTGCAGGCAAGGTATGGGCATAATTGAATTGGTCAAGATCATGTGTGTACTATTGCTTACCTTTAGCCACTCCAACCATTTCTGTTTTCTGCTGAGGTCAGCCTATTTGTGCTCTTTTAGCATGAAAAGCAAGTTACAGTGACAACATTTCTAATTCCTTAATCCTAGGTCAGGTCAAGTTTGAGAGAAGGACTGGAGAAAAGGAAAGTAAAATGACAGTGATATCATCATTATTCCTTAAATATTAACAAATGACATTTTGATACCAGTGGAACTTCTTATCCATGTTCCCTTTTGAAATAAAATGCTGATGAGCTCAATCATCTTTCCAGATGTGGTTCAGTTTTAATGGAATAGTTACGTTGACGTATGATTCTTCTGAAGACTTTGCAAAGGCTGGATAGCTCTAGGGGCAGCAGATTAGAGAGGCAGTCCAGTAAACTACCTGAATTAATGATCTATAAAGTGAGATAGGCAAGTGAAGAACAAGAAGGAGCAAGAAAGCGGGAAATCCTGCTGGTTGCTGTAACCAGAGGGCAGGAGACAATAAGAAGGATTGTGTTTCAGCAGCCCCGAACTAACTAAAGGCTTGAGTAAGAAAATATTTTTAAAACATCTATTGTAACTGCTGAAAACAATTATGTTTATGGTATCTGCCAACTCTCATAATTATCTGCTGTTGTTTTAAAAATTTGTATGGGAAATTTTGCAAAATCCAGGACCAATAATCCCATGGCTGACACATGCTCTTAGACCCTTACACCACTAATGTAGTGTGAGAACTGAACAGAACTGTTGGCTGCATTAAGATTCAGATTGACGAAGATGGACTGAGGGGGTTTTGTCAGCTGATGTAAAAATTTCCAAGGGCAAAAATACTAAACCCTGAATAAACTGAGGAATTCACCCATGTAAACAAGACTTGATTCAATGCACTGAACTTCATCACTGGAAGGTTTTTTGCCAGTTAAAATGTTTGATGGCCATAGACATCCCAAGATTTTCTTAATCTGAACCTGCATAGCTGCAATCTTGGCTCCTAGGCTTTTCAGATATGCACACCTTTCACAGGCAACTATGTTTTTCCACTAAACCTCAGAGTACCATTAATAGTGTGTACTTATACTTTGTCTGCCTGAAGGAAATAGTGCCTTAGGAACACTCATCAAACCATAAGTTTCCAATAAATAGACTATCAAGGGACAAAGTATTTACATTATTAAGGGGACGATTTAATTTAAAAGAATTCATTAGATCTGTGAGACTGTTACTGAGGTCCATCCACATCTGGTCTCTGCAACCATATTGCCTATGTAAAATGTCAAGTGAAGAGTGTGATGACAGAACTTTAGGGTGGCCTGTGAAATGTTTTGAAGGATGATGCTATCAAAAATTCTGTGAAACAACCTCTCATTGCTTGTAAGCCAATGCGTAAATATCAAACATATTTTTTTACATCCGTTGCCTTCAGTTGTCAGGCACATCACTCAGTTCACCCAAATTCTTGCTAAGACCTTTGAGATCCATTTGGACCAAGTACAGAATTTGCAGTGCTTATCAGAAGATATTATCTTTGGCTCTTCCAGGTTGGGGTGGGAATTGTGTTAGGACAAAGCTCCTCGCACAGTTAGAACACTAATGCGAGGAGCTGAAAGAGATTTCCCAGTACAATAGATGAGACACAATTGATTTCTGGCACTCCACTTCCAGCCTCAGCCAGAAATACAAGACAAACAGGCTTGCTTTCTTCTCTGATTTCAACATGTCTGCTTCCTGTACAAGCTGGAAATAGGACATACCATAGCAACTGTCAAAACATTTCAGAACCTCAAGCAAGGTGTGATTTGAGTCAGCTTCTGGGAGCTGTGAGGGCTTGGGGAGGATGTGAGCATGCCGGGCCTTCTCTCTTGTCAACTGATTTAGGGCCCAAATGTGACCTCCACCGAAGGCATCACATCCTCACTCAGACCTCTTCTCTGGGGACGCCAAAATTTTAGAGCTGGGCTGAAGCAAACTCAAGTGTCTTCTGAACGCCAAGGGACATTTCAGCACCTCCAGGCTGAAATCATGTTTATTTTGTTGTTCTGGCAGCCCGTGGGGTGCCTGCCCCCAGCCCCCTCATGCACACCGCCTGGTCCTGCTGGGGACGAGTCCTGTTCAGAGGAGATCGGCGAGCTGCTGGAGAGGGGGACAGCCCGTGCGCAGCACTTGGGAAAGAGGCGGGAGACGAGGCAGGCTCCTGCACTGAGGGAAAGGGGCCTCCAGCCAGGGCCAGGGCAAAGCTAGTACAGACCTCTGGCTTCCCAGGGAGAGGCAGAAAAGAAAAGACAGGAGAAGGAAAGGGGGCTTCCCCAGCAGGTGAGGAAGCATTTAGAGAGGAGGGGAGGGTAATTCCAAACAGCTTTGTGAGGACGGAGGCAGCTCACTGGTGAGAGGTGGAGACATGACTCAGGACTAGGAGAAGCTTGTGCGAGAGACCTTCCCTCCACTGAAGGAAGCAGGGAAAGAAGAGGCTCCCAACTGCACAGTATGGGATAAAAAGTAAGTCAGTGCATATTAAAAGACATGCTAGCGTTTGGTGAGGCAGCTGGGTACAAGTAGGAGGGTGGAGAGAGAGAGGCTGGGAGCGAAAAATAGGCCCCAAGAAAGTGCTACAGCAGCGACGTGGTGGGAGATGGAAACCCACCCTGCAGTGTTAGAGTACAAGTGACAGAGAAAAAGGAAAAAAATTCAGGAAGGGAAGTGTTTGGGAGAAAGAGGGATACAAACAGAAGAAATACAGCATCTATGTTAGAGAAGGAACAGAAGAAAATTGATTATGATGCAATGAGGGAGACGCAGAAAGTTGCTGTTGTGTGCTGCCAACACATTTAAATGTGGCTGGTGAATGGAAAGTTATAATATACATTATGGAGCAGGGCAAACTTAATTTTTAATGAAAGAATATTTCTATGCCTACCTCATGAGAAATGTGTGAAGATCTTTGGGGACTCATGTTTTGTGGTTTTCGTTATTCACACCGTCATTGTGAGAGACCAAAGCTTAGGAAAGTAGCACGCTGTTTGAATGTGAACCTAATACTGTGGCGGGGCAACTTTCTCCATCCCCAAGTGTTTTTGTATCTCAAAATCTAAAGAACTTTGCCACATCTTTCAAAAATGCAGGAAACTCCTACAACTTTCCTCTTTTCTGTCCTGACTGGATGCTTAAGAGCGTTCCTCTATGGATATGGACTTGAAAAATGTTATTTTTCCTGTTACTTACCAAGAAACTGTTTCAAATTAAACAAAACACATAAATATTTAATAAGTAAAATGCAAGTGATTCCTTGCACCAGTGCTAGAAGTAGTACGAAGCATGCACTGATGGTGTTTTAAAACTATTTCCCTGTGATCTTTCCCAAGCACTTGTCAATACAGGGAAATAGAATTTTACTCTGTCAAGTACTTTTTGATCTGTCAGCTTCCCAAATAGCCACCCTGTTAAGAAAGTACCCCTCAGTCTTCCGCAGTGAGTACATTCCCCTGACCTGGTCTAATCAGTTTCTTTCTCTAAGTCCACCTGACAAAGTGTTAGACCAGTGACCTTGGGTAGTGTGTTTTAAGAAGCAAGTTCGATAGCCATGTTTTGTATGGGTTGTACCATATTGTTGAAACTGGATGTTCAAGTGTTTGATGGAGGCTTGGACACGGGGAATATTCTTGAGGGGGAGAAGATACTGGAAAGGCAGAGGGGTCTGAACTGAAGTCTCAGAGACTCCTGGCTAAAACCTGAAACTTGCAGAAAAAGATGAAACTGCTTTGTTTTTTTCAAGCAATTGGCATGCCCCTGTGTCCAGTGAAGATGCATGTCTGCACTGTACAAAGCAGTCCTACAATACACTGATAGTGACCATTACTAGCTTTGATATCAGAAACAATACATAAGTAAGATAAATTATCTTCTTGAAAAGCAGGATAAATTAGCTGCAGAACAGTGCTATGTTAATGCATTTAGATTAGAACCAATACCTGAGCAAAATTGTTTAGAACAAGCTTTTAGACACTGGAACTGAAAGATATGCAATTCACATTTTCACTGTGGTTGCATAACTCTTGGGTTTGAAATGTGTAACTCTTTTATTTCCACCTCTAGTTCATGGCCTTTTTTTGGTAGCATTTTTTCTTTAGACTTTCCAGAGTTCACTGTAATAAGTTATCTTATTGTGCATTTTCTGTTCATAGCTTTGTGCAGTATACCACCCTCTAGATTTCCCACTTCATCTGACTGGTGCTGCTACAGTGTTTCAGGAATTGTTTTGTTTGGGGTGAAGCAATTCTCTACATGTGTTTGAGAAATATGCTTTTGTGGGGATACAAGAATATCTCACTTAAAATTTCTTTTTCAGCTCTCCATTTTTCTGGCTGTTTCTTTTTTAAGCACTGGCTTCTTTGGCTAAGATGGAACCAAAAGCTTGATTTAGATTTTTTTCCTTGTATTATTTCAAAGGACTTTAAAATAGATTGCTTTGCTGTAAGTGTCTATTTAATACAGCTTTCTAGATCAGATCTTCTATGATGGCACTCATATGGTGTTTGAGGCACCTTCTGAAATTACGAAATCAGGAATAGCACAGGGACAGAACTTCCGGCCACTGGCTCCAGGGAATCTGGCTTCATAGTGGCTTTTATATTTGGCTTGCTAAAGGCCGAGTTATTTTAATGGCCGTGGTGTATACATCTTTTTGCAGAAACCTAGATACAGCTTACTTTTTAAGTATATTTTGTTTAATTAATTTAGCTACTCTAATTATCATATAGCAGACTAGGATGCTGTATTTTTTAAAAAAAAAAAGAAAAAACAAACAACTTCCAGAATCAGTTTCACCAGAGAAAGGCAGGACTATTTATAAGGTGGGGTTTGCACCTTCTCGATACAAACTTCTCTGGTATCTTTTCCTCTGAGGTGCAGCTGTAGCATTAAATAGAAACTTCATTTATCCACTGTAGGAAGAGAGGCTACAGAGAGATAATCTACAGGCTAAAATCAGCCTGAGTGTAAAAACCTACTATAAAAATAATTTGTACACAAGTCAACATATAAATTAGTTACACTTCTCAAAATCCAGGACAGGGATTGAAGTTTCTGTACTTCTGTGACTGACAGCCAACTAGTTTGCTGGTGCTTTTCTTATGCAGACTCCATCACTGATTATCTTTGAGAAAGTCTTTTGATTCATTTTGTTTCATTTCCACCAAAGTAGATACCCGGGTTCATAAACTGTCCACTATATAATAATTTCTGCTATATAAGAACCATTGCAAAATAGGATTCTGAGAAGTACTAATGAATCTCTTCCCAAATTGCTTAAATGATAATTTTTTTCACAAGAACATCATATGTTTCTAACTCTGTTATGACACTGAAGCTGGTTTTTGGTAATACTTTTGTAGTCAGTTTAAAGCCATCTGGTGGTGCATGTATTGCCAGGTATGCAAGATTTAAAGCAGAGGGTGACAAATTTTTGTTGTCGCCATTGTGGCTACAGGTGCACCTCCAGCAAAATCATGATACATTTTCTCAGTGTATGACAGTGAAGTTGAAATGGAATCATGTTGTTATTTATTTGTATATGGTGAATACATATCATGTTCCTGATAGCTGCATGTGAGAATTGCTGTTTTAGGTTGCTATCTCTTAAGATATAGAACCTGAAAATTATAAATGTTGGATTGATCAACATAAGCCAAAGATTGATACACAGCTTTGGATCTCTTCTAAAGGCCATAACTTTTCCTGTGCTCTTATAAAGCCCAAGTCTTTAACAGTAATTCTAGTAAGTGGATACAGGAACATATGATTTTGATCTCCTGGTTTCTTAGCTGAAAGCTTGCATTTGGAGATCATCTTATTAAAAGACCAGTAATATATGGATTTAAAAGATTAGAGTTAAGGTTTCATGCATATTTTGCTGCTTATTAATTAAAGGCCTTAACTCATAGTTCACTTTTTTAATTCCGTGCTGTGATTGGATCACCATATTCTTTAGAAGCTGCAACCAAGATCAAGGCTGCATTATATTAAATTCTGAAAAACCACATAGTAAAAGGAAGCCTCTACTTCACAGTTGAAATAAAACAAGATCCACAGGGACCGAGGAGGGAAAGGACTACTTTTCCTAACTGACTTAATTATTTTTCTATAGCAGAGTGACTTGTTCAAGGTCATAGAATTTCTGTATTGGTGAGCAGGTGGAAAAGAAACAGAGGATGTTTAATCTGCACTTTAATGTGCAGGTTTCTTACTAATTTCCTATGGAAATAACTCTTCTTTGATCATATTTGTGCCTTTCCCTCCCTTTTTTCCTCTCCACCTCTAACTTTTGGATTCATTGATTAATACAAACAGATTTGAAAGAGAACTAAAAGTCTTAACACAGAACTGTCTTTCTACAGGCTTTGTGAAAGCAGATGCTGGGAAAAGAGAAGAAACCATCTGAATGCCCTTGCTGTAATAAAGCTGCAATCTGAGTTTTGCAAAAAAAAAAAAAAAAAAAAGAGAACTACATGTATTCCCAGCCATGGGGAAAACATCTATAATGTCCCATCAGCTCTCTTCCCATTTCACTACAGGGCTCTAGAGTGCAGTGCACAGTTGTCCATGCTACACACGTTTGATTTGGTTCCAATCTGGAGTGAAATAAAGAGTGTTCTTGGGGAGGAGCCTGGAGCAGAACAAAGGGTACTTTTCTGCAGCTTCAGGACTTAAACCCTAGAAGCCAACGAAGACAAACCCTCCATAGTTTGCTCAGGGATGAGGTTTATTGCTTTGTGCAGATCACAGAAGTAGCATAGATGTAATCAAAGCAAAACTCACACTTTTCAAACAAAATGTGGTGATCACTGGAAAGCTGGGCATATGTTCTCTGGTGACTGTGGAACCAATTGTTTAATGTTGCTCTTGAATACATATAGTAGGGAGGAGGAATTCCTTTGGAGGGCTTTGGAAGCCTTTCTCTCAAACTGCAAGTCAGTGGATTGTTTCTGTTTAGGAAGGACATTTTAGGAAGTACCTCTTGCATCTTTGATTTTATGCTAATTTTCCTTCATATGGTCTGTTTCTGTTAGACTGTAGTTCTGCAGTTCATCATGGTAGGCAGCATGTAGATTAGTGCCATGTGTTAAAGTTGGAAAGTTTCTTCACTTTTTGTCTTGGTTTGTGGTGGCTTGTATTAAACAGTTTTGCCCTCCCCCTCCCCTTTTTCCTCAGTTTTGTGGTTAGGAATTGCTTTATTGCTTGTGTATCCTGTGACAGCATTTAATATTAGTTAGACATTTAGCCATACATACTTCCCTAAAATCTTACATGGGTTTTCACTGATGGAGATTTCCTGGGCGCTCATGTGCCTTTCTTTTGGATCTTCTTACCAGATACACGTCTTGGGTAAGCACAGAAGTGCTATGGTATAAGCTGTGCGGTGTGAATTCTTTAATTATGAGTCTATTTGTCTGCTTTCAAGACTTTTGCTCAACTATCTTTCAGTGAATTTGAGCAAAAGTGCCAAATGGGGCTGACTAGTAATTTCCTGTCATTTATAAGTCCTCATTAGGAATTCCCTCTCGCGATTCCTGACTGAAGAGCTTGCGTAGTGAGCAGGGTTTTCAAACTCAACATAAGCAATTTATGTCCTTTATTTTTTTCTTTCTCAGTGATAATTATGTCTCCTTATAATCAAAAACATGGACCATATATATCCATTCCCAACTTAATTTTGCTAGACTAAGTCAAGCTCTTCACATATGATACTCTTAATTCCTCTGATCATTCTGATAAACCTTTCCACACTTTTTTTCAGGAAGATTAAACTCGTGGTTAGAATTGTACTTAATACTCCAGAACAGGTCTTGCCAAGGCTCTGTATTATACCACTACTACCATCCCTGCTTCTGGAAATCCTGTGTATAATATATGTAAGGTCACATATTTCATGGTTGCTTCACATTGGCTGCCAATAAGCCTGCTGCAAATGACCAGTTCTATTTTAAGGCATACTTTGGTGAGTTTTCTGCTTCTTTGATTGTTTTATCCCTGCTCCTGTTGTTTCTTTTAGCTAATGTTACCTGACTGGAGGCACTCTGGCCAGGCCAATATGGTATGAAAGCTTTTAGGCTCACCTCCAGGTATTAAGGATGGGACTGCTACTTTTTTGGAAGAGGCAAAGTGAGAATACTGTCGGTATTTAATCCTGCACCTGACATAGCAGGTCATTGACAGCGTATACAAGGCAAAGGGTATTTGTCCTTTACCCCAAACATTTATCCATTTTAGCATTGTGAAGAGTCTGGTCTTAACAAAACTGAAAAAAAAAATTACTTAAATCTGCTGTAGACTGTAGAACTGCGTACCTTACTGCAGGCAGCAAGTGCTGACTTTAGCAGCCCCTGTTCTGCACCTCTGGCCACTACTCCAACCCCTCAGTAGGCCCTAAATACTATTCTTTTTTCTTGAATCTAGATTAATTCCATGCTCTGCTTCACGGTTGTACCACAATGGTTTGAACCAGGAAAAAACTGAATGGTGACAAAGACTCATTTTTAAATGAGTGTTTAGGAAGAGACGCAAGACAGGGACAGGACCACATAAAGCCCACAATACCACTCGAAGAAGTGTCTGTAGAACCATGAACTTCAACTGTCAGTGCTCCTGCTGGGGCTGTACATCTGTAGCAAAGACGCTCCACGTGGACTCAGTGAGGCTGCCCAAATGAAACCAAGTCTTTCACCAGTGGTGTTTAAGTTTGGCTTAAAAGGTCTGACCTGGAGCAATAAGCTTATGCTGGAACTCCTTACCCAAATTCGGTATTTTGTGTACAAAAATCTTCATGGCAGTGTCATTTTGTGTTCTTAACCTCAATGGAGACATAAACCAAAAATGACAGGGTCCTAAAACTAAATGAAAGGCATATACAGCCCAAAGGTTACGTACAAAGAGATGAAAACCTCGGTATTGTTTGAGAGAAGCAGGACCTGCGAGTTCACAGCTGCTGTGCCGTAGCCTGGAAGACCAAAACAAGAAAGAAAACATCTGCAAACAGCCGAAGCCTGTGCTCAAACACAAATTAGGCAGTATTTGGACAACAAAATGGCTGTGGTTGTGGCTATAGGTGATCCAGGAGCGCAGCTGGAAGAAGTC
>NW_008607242.1:0-14913 GCF_000691845.1 Merops nubicus | reverse complement strand
CCTCACTACCTGATCACCAAACCCACATAGAAAAGCTGCTTCTGGTGTTGGCTTAAGCTGATTAAAACCCAAACTCCCATCACAGTCCTAACTGGAGCCAGAAATGTACCTTGTTTTCTAGCATGAAGGAGTCTTGTAAAATTGTTGTGTGAATGTAAATACTGGTTATGTTTCATCCGAATGTCTGCATTTCTGAATGTTTCCATGTAAGGCTTTTGGGGATCCTTTTGGCCAGATGCTGTTTGCTAATTATATACTAAATACAACCACCATAGAAGTCAAAAGGTGTAAATGTAGTAGCTTTTAAAGTTTGCAAGATGCTTGGTGTACATTAGTTACTTTTAAGTAAAGGTTAAAATAAGTTACCTTTAAATAAAGAAAAGATGAAGTGGCAAGTTTAGATATTAATCTGGAACTCACAGCACCTTGAAAGTCTTATTTCCTTTTTAATTATGAGTTCTCTTGTCTACTTTTATTTCCTTTCCACAATGAAAAAATATAGTGACAATTTTTGCATAAAGAAATTGTAGTATATCTTAGCAACAACGTGCAACACTCTTTAAGGTTTAATATTTTACTTTAAGGTTGATTAATCACACAAAGAAGCTAATGGAGAAAGAAGAAAAGCTGTGCATTAAAATTCTTCAGACGTTACGAGAAATGCTTGACAAGAAAACGAACTTTGCAGAAGAGGTACTGCTACTATTTTAGTATTAAATATAGAACTGATAGCGTGGTGTTAAAATGTTGGCTCTAGGACAGTAACAGAATCTGACATGATTTCAGTGTCATACATGGTTTAAAGATAACGTGGTGTCTTAGGAGCAGTGTAAGGCAGAAAGTAAGATTGGAACAGAAGCAGCTCTCTGCTTTACATAGTTTTGTAGCAGGGACTTGGTGAGAGTCAGGGCAGGAAGATGAAATGAATTAGCTGTAGCAAGTATTACTAGATGTGATTATTATATAGTGGATGGCCTGTATTTGTGGAGAATAGTCTTCTTACGTCACATCGGACTTTTATCTATCATAAAATCAGCTGGAAGTGCAGGGATTTTTAATTGAAAGTGTACAGTTATTTTCCCTGCAGCCTGTGGTGCCAGACTTTTGTACTCCATACACTTTTTAAGGCTTATAAATGTGTGACAGGAATATGTAATTTTTAAGCAGAGCTGCTAGTTTGGAGGAGTGACACAGTCTATACTCTGTGTCTATCTTTTGCACTCCTCTCTCTGCCTTTATTGCCCAGTTTTCTGTTGCAAAGCCAAGTTTTTCAAATTCCTCTTTCATCTTGCCTTTGGGTATCAGTAGCTAAATTCAGGTTTCTGTGTTGGCGGTCCCTTCTCTTTCAGCCTGATCCCTGTGCCTTTTGTGTGGGTTCCTCTTACTCGTATTTCTGAGTATTCCCCAAATTCTCTCAGTGTTATTCACTCTTAACTGTGACTCACAGAGCTATTATCTAATCTCTCAGTGCTGTCATTTCCACTTGTTCACAGCTGACATGTTTAGTCAAGCATGTTCACGGGTTGCACTTTACATTGAGAAAAAATATTAATTACAACCAAGTGTTGCACTGTTTCACTGTCTTAGGTCTTTACACCTAAATATTTTCAGGTGTCTAAGTAACAGTGCTTAATCATCAATTATTCCTGGAAGAATTATCCACTGTTCAGGTATATTGGCTATGAGATTCAGTTGTAACCTCAGTCTACCCTGAAGGAGAATAAGGTCTGTGGTGATTAAGGTGCTCATGCCTATTTCTGGGTGTTTGAGATTTTAATTTTAAAATTAAATGTTTTGGTTCTGCCATGTGATAAAGTACCAACACATTCTTTTCTCTTTTATGATAGATGAGCCGTATATTAGAAGCAGGAAATATTCTCAGTGTCTTTGTTTTGACTGTATATTGTTTGTTTTGATTTCAACATATGGACATGGGAACATATTGCCCAGGCTTCTAAGATAGAGAGGATAAAAAAAAAAACTAATCTCAAGGCAGAACAGTGAGATGAAGACAAAGGCAGCAATAGCAAACCATCAGCCCTGCTCTGCACAAAAACAACCAGTGCATGCAGAGCAAACAAACCTCCTCTTCACCTCCTGCTCCAAGAAAACTGTGGCTAGGCCTGGGCAAATTGTTTTTTAATGTCATAACAACAGCTTCCCAGATGAAGTAGGTATTATTATTCTTAATTATCATTCCTACTTATTTTAATAGCTTTCTGGGTCCATAATGCCACTGCATCACGTGGCAAAACTAGTCTGCTTCTGTAACTGCATGCTATGATGAACTCTGCCAAACCTCTCCAAAATAATTTCATAGACCAGCCTAAAAGTTAACGTCATCTCAGGACTACAGGGAGAAGAAAAAGTGCAACACTTTAATGTGTGACTTAAAATAGGCAAACAAAAGATTTGCCTGTTTTAATTGCTTTTTTTTGGTACCCTGTTGTGGGTGCTGATGCAGCAAGACTGTGTGAAGCCCTCAGGGAAAGCTGAGCCTCACGGGTGTGTGTGGGCTCTTCACCCAGCCCAGCCTCTGGTTCTCAGCAGTGGACATAGGAGGTGCATGCCCAGACCCCTCCCTCAACCTCCACCATCTCGGTGGGGCACGGTGGGTGGAAGAGCTCCTCAGGTAACACAACTTCTCCCTTGTGCTTTCAAATCCCATAGATTTTATACTGAGGAACGTCATGAGTCAGTGCAGATGAATGAGTAAACAAGCTTGTGTGGTTTGGAAGTGCTACTCGAGCTTGCTACTCTTGTGAGTCATTGTTCATGGTATGGGCTTCAGGATGGTAAAATAGCATAATGAATACCCTCTTGTGTGTGTTTCCAACTTGTTTTGAACTGTGATCTCACTGCCTGCAAAGTTATTCAACTATGTTATGCAGGTACCATGATGTATTTCCTACCTTTTTTTTGCAATAACAGAATGAAGCTACAGAGGGACACATGACACTTTGACAGAAAGCCTGATTTTGTTAATCACCCATCATAATGCATTTTGTGGGATAAATTTGTCAGAAATGGTAAACCTCCAATTTCTGCAGACTTTGCCATAGTGAGAAATAAGGAAGAAATAATGACATAAAATTTCTTCCTCTCTCTTTCTCTTTCCTTTGCCTCCCACAGTTGAGATCCAGGTCTGGGAACCTTGCATTCTACTGTCTTATCTTTCATTTGAGCACTGGAAAGTAGCCTGTTTTATTGACAGAACAGAAAGAAAAGATAGCCTTAGGTGCTTATTCCACTTTTTATGCTTGTTCCTGTGTTCATTGTCTCAGCTCTGTTGTTGTGCTTCCCCTTGCTGGTGTGTTTCAGGGCTCCATCCTCAGTTGCCCTTGCAGTCAGCCTTTGAGGCAGTGCTTGCTTGCGTGTTGTTTTGCTTAGTGCTGCAACATCTAATCATGCTAGGAATTAAAGTTTAATTTCAGAAGTCTGATTTAAGGTATATAAACAACGCATAAACCCTCTTGGCCATTGATTGGCTTTCATAAGTAATTGTGGGTAATTATTACAATCTCTCGGGAGTCCTACGTTAAGTCCTAGTCCTGTTTGTATTGATTAGGTAACTAACTGGAATGAAACTTGATCTACAGCCCCTCTTCCTGAGCAGCATTCAGGCACTGGGGCAGAGCGGCGTGCGGAGGAAGCCGCCCTTGCCTCTGCTCAGACACTTAATGGGGTACAGATAAAAGCCCACTTCAGACTGACGGCTCAAGGGGAGGAACAGCAGGGACAGAAAGGATTCTATTTGAACTAGATCTGCCCCATCTATGTATGTTTGTTTGGTTTTTTTTTTTTGCTGGACAATTTTATACCCATTTCACAAACGCAAAAGGATCTTGGTCTAGAATTTTTGAATTTTTTAGGCAGATTTTTTGTCCTTCAGCATAATGATTGATTGCCATTGATTTCTGCGTGAAAGCTGCCCCTAGACCTGCTTACGTGTTTCAGTGTGAATCTGAGTGATGTTTCCAAAAGCCCCTGAGTTATGTAGACTTCTGATGTGTACTCACCTCGCAGATGACTCGAGCAGTGTCCAATCTTAGCACTACCTTGCTGCCCTGCTGAAAGCCAGTGTCCCTACAATGGAGCTGATGGGCCAGGAGGGCTGAGTTGTCCCAGCTGCTTCAGTGAGGGTGCAGAAGCTTAAATTAAGCCCTCCCTCAGCAAACTGGATGAAGCTGTTGAGTTCTTGACCAAAGTGTGCTTATATGACAACTTCTGAACCCCCTCCAGCTGCTGGCATGTCGATGCCTTGGGCATGGACAACCTTCTGATTTCCCAACTGCTCTTAAATGAGGTCAGCGTCTTGGGGGAAAAAATACTGTGTCTGATAACGTGTATATGAGAAGTTTAGTGTGACATTATAGGCTGATCAGAGTGTTAATGGGTGATAGTGCATTACACAACATGGCAGAACCCAAGCCTGTTTATACCCTGCCAGCTGATGGTTCCTAAGGGAAACACTACTAGAAATAGATCGAGCCCTTCGGGAAGGGTTATTTGGGCTGCAGAACACTGACTTTATACTTTTTTCCTGCTTTAGGTGTTGAACTGTGCTATAAATAATTGAAAACTGTATTTTTAAGTGTCAGTAGAACAAAGACTATGTAAGCTGCTTAATTGTCAGAAATAAGTAGTTGTGCTTTTTGCCTTTTTTGGAAAAACTGAAAAATTCTTGCTCTTACACATTCACACTAGCTTCACCATTTAAAATCATAGAAGTAGCTTTTTAGCCTTTCATCTTGTATTGTTAATGCTTCTGCATTTCACTTCAGATATGAAATGCAAACGATCCTGTTTTCAGCAACAGCACCAAATACACATTAAAAATTAGTACAGCTTTGGTGTAAATACAAATGAATAAGTAGAAACATAAATATTGTTTATAATATTATTTGTAATTTAATACTACTTATACAACTATAGCTAAATAGATATAAATATCTAAGATGTAGTCTCTGATATAGCCACTGTCAGCTCTTTGACATTTTGTGCCAGAAGACCCAAGCCTTTTCATGTGGAGTTGTTGACAAAACTCCAATGAGTTTGCCAACAACAACAGTCCATGTTCATGAATGTATTGATCTAGCAGTCAAACTGATACCAGTGGGAGCTGCAGGTTTTTTCTGCTGGGAAAAACAGACTCAATGTGTCTTAGAAGCCAGGTGATGTTGCTGGGAGCCACTGCAGTGTCCCATTGTTACAGCTTTTTGAATCAAAGGCATTCTCAGTTTAAACTCTTCTATAGCCTCATTTTCTTCCAAGATGATTTTACTTGCATCTGCAAATTAGGCAGAATTCAGATATGTAGCATATGTAGGTAAAGATAAATGGGGAAAAGAGAATAATTATGAATATGTGGGGCTTGCTGATTGTATTGTACCTTAAAAGGATGCTTATTTTAAATGGAAGGAAGTACGGAATCTAAAATTCCTTTGTATTACTGCTCAAATTTTGGATTAGTGGCACTGTAGGCATTCAGAAGAATTGCATCTGATTTTTCACCATTTCTGCTGTCTGTTTTATTTGTGCTCATTTATAAAAATGCCTGTGCACTAGCCTGTTTTTGCCCATTGTCAATATGTCATTCTCCTCACTAAGCTCACTGTGGCTGTAAGGTAATAATGGGTTAAAAATACTCTGGGAGAATGTTGAAGCTCAGTGCTGTTTATATTGAATTTTTTAAAGAATCACTGGAACATTTCAGCTAGCAAAGGGTATTTTTGCAGTATCCTGTATTGAAAACTCTCTCCTTAGGAAGACAGCCATAGTCTGGGGGGGACTGGAGGTACAGAGAGGAAGAAATGTTTGGTTACCTCTAGCAGGGGTTGGTGAGACCAGCCCATATGCCTGGTGCATTCAGGAGGCCACTGTTGTGGCTTTGTTGTGACAGTGAAATGATGAGGTATGGCAGAAAGTTCAACCACTGCTGGGACAAACTGTCTGTGTGATGGTTTTATGTGAAGGTGGTGGTCTGCTGCAGGAGCAAAGCCTGTGCTGATTCACAGCAGTGGAGGATTTCAGCTTTGCTATTACTGTGAATCCTCTGAGCCAGTAATTGCAGTGGCAGGAGCACCAGAGGTTTCAGATATGCAAGACTAAACACTAAATGTTGTCAGACCCTTAAAGGGTGGCAATTCCTCATTATACCCATATGCTGACATTTTACAAGCCAACAAAATAAAACCTACAGAGAAACAAACCAACCCAGTTTCACTTTTCCACCCTGTAGGCTTCTAGCTGGAATAATTAAGTAAAGAGCTACCAGAAGGCATGTGATAGTCTTGTTTGTACTAGCTGGGTGCTGTGAGGCACAGTGCTGAGTGCCTCAGGCCATCAGCCTCCATGGCATGTTGTTGTTCCTGCTGCCCATCTCTGGTGCTTTGACACATGGTATCTGCTGGATTATTCTGGGGTAGCATCCCCCATCTTCGTGGTATCCTTCATCCCTCCTGTAATGTGCAAGTTTTTGGTATATGAACTTGGTCTATGAAAAGCATGATTTTTTTTCCTGTTAAGTAGCAAGCCCCAGAGATTGGATCCAGCTTTTGGACTGTCATCTGCTTGTGTTCAGAAGCCTGTTTAAAGCCACTTCACTTGGGCTGGCTGTGAGGTTCTTATAAGTTGTCTGTGTCAAGGATAGGTTCAGACAGAGTGCATTGCTCTTGCTGACCTGGACAAGAACTTTCAACTGAAAGTCTTACCTATCAAGGACAGGTAGGAGACAGCACTTCTGACCTCTTATGAAGTGTAACGTCCTGATCTAGTAAAAGAGGAGCACTTAATCTGCTGTGCTGGGAGCAACGCACGTGCCAAACTACTAGGCAGGACTGAGTGCATTTGTGATCTTGCCCTCTCTTTAATATATATGTGTTAACTGTTGCTGTGATCCAAGTATATTATCTTCAGAGACTTTTGCTACTTTAACTTAGCTGGTAGTTGAGTGATTGGTGGTGTTCACTACTCACCTGTACTTACTCTTCTTTGTATCAAAAAATTTATTTTTGTTTGTTTGTTTGTTCTCCAAGTCATAAACAAATTCAGTGGCAGGCTGAAAATAAGCATGGTTGTAAACACACTTCTTCCTGAAGATTGTAGCCTCTCAGCAGCTTACATTTATCAAAACTGCAGAATACGGTATGTTTTTATCCAGATTTGTTTCAGAAATATGAAGCCCCAAATCCTGATAGCTAAATTGTTTTGGAACTTGTATCATCTGTCCTTCTCACATGTATCTTTCCTCTAAAGGAGCATTGGGTACTGTAAAATATTTTTTTCTGTTGATACTGATTTAGACAGCATCAGCCAAAACAATAACAAAGTGGAGTAGCTCATTCCTTGTTCTGAACTGCAAATGACCAATTTCTGCTCTGGAATTTCCCCTTTACCCAGTGTATGTGGCATCAAGATGCTCCTTCCCCTTCTTTTTTCCATATCAGTTTCAATCTATGGATCTGCTATTAAGAACAGCAAACTCACAAGAAGACCTTACCTACCTGCAAACTGTCTAGCATCCTTCTCTATTAATTTTACTTTTGGTTAAAAACAAATGAAAAACTGTGCAAGGGAAGGGAGCTGTTCAACAAATGAAACCTTCACATAGCTCTGAATATGTTTAATTTCACCTTACTCAGGTACAAAATTCATGGCATTGTTCAGGATCCTTTATGTGAGCAATAACAGATTTTATTTTCATTGTTTTGAATACAGGCAGGATAAATGTCATTAAAGACTTCGGTTAAATTCCATGCTCACTATAGCTATTTGAATCAAATGCTACATTATGAAGGCATCAGGATTAAGGTTTTCTTTGTGTCTGGTTTTATTTAACTATTTAAAATCACAAATAAAGCAGCTGAAGATTTTTAGGAACTTAGGAGATTGTTTCAGGAGATACTGGACTGGCAAGGAGCTAGGTAAATGATCAAAGGTACCTTGTGGGTTAATAAGTAAAATGAGTCGGCAGCTTTATCTTAGGGTTCACATCTCCAGATGTTAGAGTTTTATGTGAGGATATATTCGTGTGCATAAATAAAAATACAGATACTTCTTTTGGATTATTTATTCCTAGTCCATCTCTTCTTTTAATGAGTAGCATGTGACCTCCGTGGCGGAGTCATACTAGAAGAGAAATATTTGAAGGTGTGTTCTGTGTCCTACCATATTGTTTGGTTTTTAATGCAGTAGATGTTCTTGCTTAGAACATAAAGTGTCTGATGTGCATTAATGCTCTCAGTTACTTAACATGGGGAAAATGTTATTCCCATGGCCGCCCTAATTTTAGTGATTGGTGCTTGTTTTAAGTATGGAGCTGACATCCCAAGAGGCCCGTGTCTGTGCTTGTTCACAGAGCAGGAGCAACTCACATAGGTGCAGTAGGGGTGGTTGTATCCTGCCTGCTGGCAGAATACACAGAGTGAGGCAGAGTTCAGAGGAATCTTTGGGTGACAGGTATGGGGAGAGAAACAAACTGCAGGCATCCTGAAGTTTGGGATAGTTGCAGTTTTTCTTGGGAGTTAGGAGACTAAACCTGCATAAACCTTTCTCCCGACTGTGATACTGGAGAATGTTTCTCCCCACACATCTCCCTATCGCTTTTAAGTGTTAGTTGCTACACAGAAATCCCACATTTCGAAGCAGTTTATGCTTCACTGCCAGGTGACGTTGTAGTTTTGACTGGTGAGCAGGGAGGAGTGCTGCAGTCTCTCAGACACCACTGTGTGGCAACTGTGGACCTCTCAGAAACGTCTCCTGTCTGTGGGAGCAGGTCAGCTGCTGCTGCACAGCTGAATTCCCACAGCAGTCAAATGTCTGCAGTCGTGGAGGGGGCGAGAGAAAATGTCTCCTTGGGTTTGAATTTCCTTGGAAGAGGAAAAGGGTTCTTTTGTTTTCTGGGTTTGGCTTTTTGTTGTTGTTGACTATCATAAATTTGCTGTTGCTTTATTTAATACGTTTGAGCAACAACCCTGTTTGTACTTTGCAGTCACAGCAGAGATAGCAGTGAGCAGAATTCAATGCATTGTATTAAGGATGGCCAATGAATATTTATGATAGACTTAGGGAGCCAGTAATAAAAATGAATTCGGCATGATGCCACTAGATCCAAATCTTTGATCTCTGTTTTAAGAGAAAATACAATAAAGCAGGGGATAATAGACTCATTATAATGGAATGGTTAGTTATGGTTAGTTAGGGCAGTGTGAATAGGTTGCATTATGTTAACTGCTTTAGTCCAAGATTTATGATTCAGGAATGTGTTTCAGGAGCTGAGTTTCCACAGAAAACCTCAGTTTATGATATTATTTTGCTTTAGTCCTTCCAAACACAAAGAACTGAACTGTATCTCTGTCAAATATCAGGATGGGCTATGTTCTTGCTTTACTAGGAGAAGCAAAAGCAGCCAGAACTGGCAAGGCCTTTCTGCTCAGCCTCTGTCTGTGCTTCTGCTCTTCCTCTGTCACCCCATTGAGCAGGTAGGGAGAGCTGAGCATTGCAGGAGGGCAGAAATTAGATTCCACTCCCTGACCAAGCTGTCTTGCCAGATACTAGATGTGAGGGGATGCTTGGGGTTATCCACAGAGAAGGGAAAGCTTCCAGTTTGGCATCACCTAGGAGGGTGCAAGGGTCGTGGCTGGAGATGTATATCCCCGTTGGAGCCACCTAGCTCCATGAGGAGCAGGGAGAAACCACTGCAGTGTGCTGCCAACAGTTTTGAGGCGGCCTAATGAAGGAGTCAGTGTTTGACAGGGACGGAGAGCAGAAGCAAGTGAGCTATTTTTCTTTTTAATGGTTGCAATTACTTGCTTAACACCCCTGCCGAACTAAGCAAGACACAGAGGAGGGTTGACTCCAGGCCACAGATGAAAGCTGATCTTGAAGTCTCTGTCTAGCCAGACATGAGGAGGAAATGGAAACTCACTGTTTTCTGATTTGTTTCATACTGATGTAATTTCTAAGGGACTTCATCACTAATGACATCTGGCAAGGGATTAGACTGTAATGTGGTCCATCTCTCCCCTCTCCCTCTTTTCAAGAAAAAGAAAGTATATGCTATATTGAACTTTGGAAAACAGCTATTAAGCAACCACAGTAACTGCTTCTGATAGGATTTTTTTTTTTTTTTAAATTTTTATTTGATGAGGATTTTACCCAGCATGTTTGGCCTTGGAGGAGCGCCTGGATGGTATTGCCAGCTGGAATTGTCGGAGCTGCTTTGTCTTCTGTCCCAGGAAAACAGAAGCCTGGCGGGCAGTCACTCTCGCTCTTATTTCATATCCCTGCTTAGTCAGAGTTGCCAGCCCCAAACCCTGAAAACCCTGAGTCAGGCCACAAGCAAATCATGGGATTTGGCTTGAAAATCATGAGATTTTTTTTAATTACAAGTAGTTTATTTGGGATTTCTTTGAGTCTTTAGTGTCTGTTCTTCCAATTTTGTTGTACAAATCCCAGAGCATGAAATATGCTTTATTGAATTATGCATGTGTTTGTTTACTTAAATGAAAGCCAAGTTCATTTATGGTTACCTGACCTCTGGAGTTCACAGGGAAAAGACCAGAATGTCTAAATGATACGTGTTGGCCAGGCTGCTCAGTGAGGGGCCTGTTCTGGAGCTGCTGATTGCCCTAAGGATTATGACCTCAATTATCGCAGTGTAACTTTGACCCCCTCGGCTTTTTCACAGAGAGCTTTTTTGGGCTGGGCAGAGCCTGAACGTGTTCTTTCAGCTGATGGCAATGAACACTTTGTGCAGGTCGTGCCTTGTTTACCTGGCGCCAGCTTCTCACGGGCAGCACGTGGCACCTTGCCAGTGAGGCCAGCGAATCCATTTTCTCCTCACCGCGGTTTCGCCGTCGCTGGGGCTTGGCTGGGAGCACACGTGCGTCCATGGGCAGGGGCCACGGGCAGGGGCTGCCACGGCGTGGATGGCAGTGAGGCTGTGCTGGCACCGAGCTGGGAGATGAGGAGATGTGCTCCCAAGGGTTGGACTGGTGCTGGTAACTCCAGATGTAGAGCTGTCACATGGGGTTGGGCAGGTGGTCTTAGCGCTCTGGAAATCCCTTTTGGCAGTTGTCCAAAATTTTTTGTCCCCAAGTACTGAGC
Organism: Merops nubicus; assembly: GCF_000691845.1. Classification (NCBI taxonomy): domain Eukaryota; kingdom Metazoa; phylum Chordata; class Aves; order Coraciiformes; family Meropidae; genus Merops; species Merops nubicus. The sequence goes on along the minus strand of NW_008607242.1, from coordinate 3,804 downwards.
AGTTACACTAGTAATGTCTCCTCACATTTGTTTTTCCTGCAAGCCTCTTATTCCCCCATATATTTATTTATTTATTTATTTTTAACTTCTTTCTTCCTCTTTCATGCAGAAAATATCATTTTCTTGGACTCCTTAGTTTACATGGTAGCGTTTGTGTCCCGTTAGTCCCACACCCAGTAGGGCTGGATGCCAGCCCCTTAGGTGCCAAAAAAAATTTAGATAACCTTGACTTTGAGGTTTTTCAGTATGAAGACTGCTTACTGACTCCAGGGAGACATCAAGCTTTTCTTAAACCAGGTGTTTTCTCATCTACAACCAACTAGAGATTCTCAGCTTTAGGGTTCCCCTCAGGCCACTCTATTGGGTACAGTTCAGCCCTTCAGGAAATCGAACTCTTGTAAATATACAAATATTTGACTGTGGCTCTCTGAAAAATCTTTGCATTTAAACAAATGCTGGAAGTCCTGTACATTGCTGAGAAGTTCTTCCTCTTTTACTCGTCAGGGCAGTTTTTTCAAAGGCACTAGAAATGCTCCTGGAGAACAGACTATGCAGCCTGAGTTCCCTTGATTTTCTAAAGAGACCCATATTAACTATTACTTTCATGAGGCAGAGGAAATAAGAGTGGTAATTCACTGCTAGCAATAAAGTGGGTGATGATCAGTGAATTTACCCTGGATGGCACAGAGGATTGTTCTGGTTATATGTCACACTCTTTATTAAATTTGGCCTGGTTGTTGCTAGCATTTTGTTCATGTAGTCATTTTAATTCTAACAATAAAACCGACCATAAGGACCTAGAAGGAGCCTCTTCAAAAATGGAAGGTGAACAGTTTAAGCTGTTCTTTTCTTCTATTTTCTTCACATTTAAGTATTCTTACATTGAATAACATCATGCATGAGAAAAATTCCAATTTTATTATTTGAGTTTGGATTTTTGTTGTTGTGTGTGGAAATGTTTGCATGGGAAAAACAAACAAACAAACAAACCCCAAGCCAGGTTAACAAGTTTAAAAGATTACTTTGGGCTGCGGTATGCTTAGTCAGAAACCATTTGTATTGCCCAAGTCTGGGCAAAGTGCTACCTATTGCTGCTGGTGTGTGCAATAACCTGCTGTGCCACAGAGCCAAAGGGAAGAGGGTCCCATGAGAGCGCTGCTGGCTGCATCTGAGCATGCCAAGCATGTGTGCTGGGCTGGGAGCAGGAGGAGGCAGATGAACTGGCTCCTTCTGGTGTCCTACCTGATGCTCTGGGAGGTTGGTTAGAAGGATCTGCTCTCTGGAGTGTGGTCTGAAGAGAGTCACTTGACTTAGATGAAGCTGTTTATAGAAACAGATTATTTCCATACCTAGGATACTGAAGGAGCTTGTTTTAACTCAGTAGCAAATGTTGGCCTACCAGGTAATCTAAATACAGGTCTTTTACTTCCTTTTTTTTATTTAAAAAAAAAAAAAAAAGGGAAGTCAACCAGCTGATATATACTTTAATTCAACCTGTGTTTAACCTTATGTCTAAACAATTTGAAACTGGAAAACACCTTTTATTTTTTAAATCCTCTCTCTCTTCCCTATTTTTGCCCATACTTTTTCCTTTTTCTCTATGTTTTGTTCTGGATTTTTTAGCAAAAGAAAGACTTTTATTTGGGAGCAGGAAAGGAAGCATTGGTGCAATAACGTTTTCTTTTGAACTAGCCGACAGTTTATGGCTTCTGTGTCTTAAGCTGAGTCCTTTGATCGCTATCTGTCTGTTTTGCTACCAAGCCCTCTGCAGTGTGATGTTACTGTTGAGCCAGCTGGGGCTCTGCCGCTCACAAGAACCGTGAGGTAATAAAATCAGAGTAAATTAAAAGTGTTTTCGCAAGCCCTCTGCACGATTCTAAACTATTAATTTCCCACTGCAGGGCTACCAGATGAAAAGTAGCTGCTTTATTGCCCCGGACTATGCTGTGGATGTACATCTCCATCTTCCAGCAGGGGCCTCCAAAGCCACAGGAGGTGGCAAACCAGCCGCCGGGCAGCTGCAGCAGTGCACAAAGGGGCCCTTTCAGACACGTTCTTGCTAGAAAAGCACATGTGCAGCTAAAACAAGTTACAGTGCCCGTCTGACTTGAGCAAGAGCCACCCTGGGGAAACATTATTTTTTGTTGTTGTTGTTTTTTTTTTCCTCCCTTGAAATTGGCGAATAAATATATTGCCCTAATGCTGGTTTCTGACTTGACCAACACTGTGTTTGGGCTCAGGACTTAGTTCATGCTAGGTTTTTTTGTTGCAAGAAGGGTTGCTGAGGGACAGGGGAAGGGAACTGATCTCCCCTCTGACAGGCTACTCCAATACAACGAATACAACGTTGCTTTTCGCCCCGAGCCTGCTGCCCAGCAATGTATGGTTGCTGTGGACACTTGTCAGTGCAGCAGAGGGTACTTTAAAGTATCACAAGCTAGCTCCTGTTTCGGGCTCCTCTCCAGAGGACCGAATAACTCACCTTCAAAGAAGGTCTCTCTGAAAGTGGAAGCAGGACTTCGTGTATGACAGTGCAGAACCTAGCAGCTGGCAGGGTGCCTATTTTCTCCTTAAATCAGGCAAACGGTGTGTTCCTGGGCTTTGTGAATGAAAGATTTGTTGGGGAAAAAAAAAAAAAGTCTTAACAAACACCTATTTAGTAAGCTTGGCTTTGGATTATCTACATAAATTCTTGTTCTGAAGTTGGCTTCTATTGAAAAAAAAGTGTGTTTTAAAATTTGCTGAAATGCTGGCATACGTGAGGAGCGTCACTTCTTCAGTCGTACAGACTTGAGGCTTTTCCTGCTGTGTTGGCCAACTTGACTTCAATGCCTGTTCTCCTGAAGAGAGAATTCTGGGCCAGGGTGGCTCCAAAGACCTGTAACCCAAGAAAAGACAAAGCACAGGGATGTGTATGTAGCACCCTCCCTCCCTTACAAACCTGTCTGTTGTACACAGGCTGCCAAGTGTGGGTGGGATGGCTTCCAAGCTGGCAAACTGGATGTCAGTATGAGACAGGTGGGAGTTGGAACGCGTGTTAACCCTGCACTTCTCCCAGCCCTCAGCAGTGACCTGTGACTGTTACCTGTAGCAATGCAGATCTGTGAATGGTGACACTGGTGGGAACCCCCTTGCCTGAAGTGGATCCAGCCTTAGTCTTGGATAGAGGCAGGAGTATGGGTGAGGGACATGTTTTATGAGGAGCAGTGGAGGGAATTGGGATTGTTTAGTCTGGAGGAGACTGAGAGGTGACCCTATTGCTCCTTACAACTCCCTGAAAGGAGGTTGTAGTGAGGTGGGTGTTAGTCTCTTCTCCCTAGTAACTAGTGATAGGACAAGAGGAAGTGGGCTGAAGTTTGCCCCAGGGGAGGTTTCAATTGGATATTAGGAAGTTTTTTTTTCCTGAGAGAGTGGTGGCCATTGGAACAGGCTGCCCAGGGAGGTGGTGGAGTCACCATCCCTGGAGGGGTTCAAAAAATGCATGGATGTGGCACTTTGAGACATGGTTTAGTGCTCATGGTAGTGTAGGGTTGAGGACTTAATGATCTTACAGGTCTTTTCCAACGTTACTGATTCTATGATTCTGTGGGCGTTTTTATCCCAACAGCTGAGATACATCCATTATTAAACAGCACCTGCCTTGTTTGTGGCAAATCCCTCTGGGGAGAGACACCCGGGGTTGTAAGCAGGAGAGGGCCCTTTCCCGGGGCCTTGCCGCACTGCTCGGCCGCTGCTTCGGACGGAAAACCCCGGCGGGAGGTGCCCGAGGTGCCGCCTTTTCGGCAGGGCAGCAAACCGCGCCGC
>NW_008607241.1:0-948 GCF_000691845.1 Merops nubicus | reverse complement strand
CCTGCCACCACCCAACCCAAAGGCTCTTCTAAGAGCCACCACTTGACCACCGGAGAGAGCTGGATCGCTGGTGGGGGTTTTCAGAGCGCTGGGAGAGCGTGTCTGTGCCTTGTGTGCTCTTTTCAGAGCTGAAGGCAGCTTCGGTTGGGGGGTAATGGGGCGGTTGGGACTGAATAACCGAGTACAGCGTGGGGAGCAGCCCCTGTGTCCCCACCGCGTGGGCTGGTAGTTCCGAGGTTTCCTGTCTGAAGCTCCTTTGGCCGGCGGGGCAGGGAGGGTGGGTGGTGGTGAGTGGGATCGAGGGAGGGCTGTTTCTGGAGCGCTGCAGCCTTGCAGCAGAAGGGAAGGAAGCGAGGGGGTTTGGGCAGCGGGCTCGCCGCGGCTTTCCGCCGCAGCCCCTGGGGTGCTACGGGGGCTCTCCGCCCCTCCTCCTCTTCCTTCTCCTTCCCGCGCCTTCGTGCTTTGTCCCGCCCCTGAACAGCAGAGAGGAGAGCGGCGCCATTTCATGAGCTTCCCCTTTCAGGCTGTCGCGGGGTAGGAAAGCGGCTGTCACAGTAGCCCTGGTGCCCGTCACCGTTTGCTTTTTTTTTACCCGACTGTCCCTTCCCTTTTGGGGTCGAAGGATCGGCCGGGCTAAGGAACATAAAGGGGGCTAGGCGAGGCGGGTACAACTAAGGAAGCAAGATGGACCTACAGAGCAAGGGTTTCTACGGGCTCAGGAGTCCCCCAAGTCAAGGGCCACCCCTCTCTTTAATTCCAAGGACGCCCACAGCAACCTGGGTTAGGGGATGGGACCTGTGGGCTGCGGGTACAGGGACAAGGAGAAAGCTCAGCTCCCTTCTCCCTCTCCTCGCTGAACTTTATCACAGCTACCGTAAGGCAAGTACACGTATCTAGCGATTAAAGCTCTCCTCTAGAAAGCGTGGGTGGCTCTGAAAAGAGCCTTTG
>NW_008607240.1:0-1643 GCF_000691845.1 Merops nubicus | reverse complement strand
TTCTGAATGGCAAACACCTGGTCTTGCTCTACCTTATCACATAGCACTCTAGTAAACCTATTGCTAATGATGCTGTGAGTGAATAAAGGTCACATCATCAATTAAAGTCTGCTCATTTTACCATAGCACATTTGTATATACATGTGTGCCTGGTGTCACTTATGTATAAAGCTTTCAGTCTTTTCCCCACATTCTGTTCTCAGAAAGAAACTCTAAAAAGTAAAAAAAACAGTCCACTCAACTCTTTACAGACATGGAAAGGAAAGATGGAAAAAATACTGATAGACCTACTGAGAACCACTGAGAAGTTCATAACATGAACCGTATCTTAACAGAACAACTGGTCTTCCAGACCATAAACCAAATTTATTGCCGGACATTCGTCCTACTGGGAATCAATTAGCTTCTAACAACTATAGTCACTGTTCAAATAGAAAATTAACTTTATTGTTATTTAAAATTCACTGGCACTTTCATGTTAGTTTAACATGAGACAAAATTGGAAGAAGAAAGTTGATTCTTTACAAAACACTATCAAGTGCCTGTGAAGTATATAGTTCAGAATATGGCCTAGGCTCATCTCACCTAATTTTAGTTTTTCAGCTACAAAGAATATGTTGGGAGACTACTCATCATCCTCCTGTGGACACTGGAGAGTGGCTCCAGCTCTGTAAATTCAGCTCACTCAAGAGCCAACACAGATTCTGGATCCATCCCTCTCTCCACCAGCTATACATGGATACACAAGAGACTAGCACCTGAAGTGTATGCTGCACTTTTGCTGAAAGTATGCTGGGTCATTCACATCAGCACAGCCATGAGGAGGCTTTGCAGACACTTTAAATACTAGGACTAAATTCTGTCTCCTTACCTCTAAGTCAGTAAGAAAACTCTTGGCTCACATACACAGCAACTTTATTTATTAATGTCTGAGAGATATTTACTTGAAATACACATCACTGCCTACACCGTTTTTCTTTAGATACTCAACACTAAACACTTCAAAAATTTGAAGCAGCTTTAAAAATCTCCATTAATGTTGCTCCAGATTCTATCATTACTCCATGGCTTTTAATCTAGTCATTTTGGATTTGTGGCATTGCAATTATAAAGGAATGTAATTTTAGAAAATCTGAAGAGACCTAGTTTTAGAAAAATACTATTACAGCTAATACTTTCAGGGAATAAAAAGGCTCAATGATTATTCCATAAACATTCATGAATGGATTTTAATATCCAATCCTAGAATTATAAAGAAATGAGAAAAGGAAAAAATTCTGAACAATTTAGGAAAATGTAAGGAGATCTACAGGAAAAATCAAACCCGTAGATATGAAACAGAATAATTTATGATTAGTTGAATCAGAAATATACCTTTATTTTGGTCTGCATGAACCACATACCACAATCATAATGTGTCCATTCTCCAATAGAATGTTGAAACAATCTGAAGTTATATGTCTATAATCACCCTTGAAGAATTTTTAGTGGGTTGGAAGGAGAAATTGATTTTAAAATAGTTTTGAAATATAGCCTGACAATGACAAAATAGCTTTGACTGCTTGCCGCAACCAAATTATCTGTTTTTCAGCACATGTAACAGACAAATCAGAAAGTATTCCTGTTCTCCATGCAAAAAAAAA
>NW_008607239.1:339-2006 GCF_000691845.1 Merops nubicus | reverse complement strand
CGCTGCCGGGAGCCCCGGCCGGGTCCCCCGAGCTCGGCTCACGCTTCCCGGTGTCCCCAGCCACTCCTGTCCCTGCCGCCCCCTCTCCGTGCCCCTCCAGCTGCCGCACGGCTGCGGCGTGGGCTGGCCCCACCTGCTCTTCCACAGGGCCACAGACGTGCCGAAAGGGCACCGAGAGGGCTGCGGGATGCTCGCAGGCTGCTCCTCCAAGAGCTGAAGGAAGCCTTGGTGCCAAAGAGCCAGGGGCACAAGTGAAAGGACAGCGGGACACCGGCCGCTCGCGCCGTGTTCACGGACCACGGGGCAGAAGGATGAAAGAACAAAACGTTCCCTTACTATACCTCTATTCATCAGTACTTTGGTGGGTTGGAGACTGAGACTCATCCATAGTGGGTGAGTTGTCTGTTGCTTCTCTGAACAAAGGAGAGCAAAAAAGGAGGAAAGAGGAGAGAGGAAATGTTAAAGAAAAGAAGTGACACAGACATTGTTACGAGCTTATTAATCCAGTGGGGAAACAAGTCAATGAATCATCTTTAGAAAAAGTTAGTGACACAAAAACACACTGGGGAGAACTGTCAATCTTTAGAGTCGTGCCTGCTCCTGCAGTGGGGGATTTGTGTTGTGGCAAATGTCTTCTGCTCCTGCTGTATTTATACACACGCCCTGGGTGTTGTGCTTGGGCATGACCTGCATGCTGTTGTGTCTACAGTTCTTTTTGCACTGGTTGTTAGTGCGGGGCCTAAACTGCAAATCTCAGTAACTTCACTGTACTGGCTGGGAATTTGGCTTGATGCATTTTTGACACAAGAGACAGGGTGCAGGAGTTTTCTTGAAAAATAAGAAAAGTTGGAGTTTTCCAAACAGATCTCTCAGCTGGCTGCTCACTACTTTTACTTCTGATCATCATGGAGAGGTTTAGAGGAATTAGGATTGGGATAGAGACTGTGATTTGAGTCTAGACCCAACCCCTTCACAGTGGTGTACAGTAATGATAGCTGCCATTTTGACTCTTGTGATCCCTTGGCTTTTTGTAAAATGGGACCAGGAACATTCTCCTGTTCTTAAGCAGGAAGATCACGCACAGACCATGTGAGGCTGGATGTCAAATGCGTGAATTTAAAACCCCAGGTAGGCCTAAGGGGCTTGTGGTTATGGCTCTCCTCATCTCCATTTTAAAATGCAGTCATGAGCAGGGCTGGAGTAAAACCAGAGGTCAAACTCAGTCATAGATGACCAGAAGAAATTCAAGAGCAAGAAATTTTCCAGTGGCTGCGGAGTGAAATGTTTGCAAAGTTACTGGTCCCAATTCACAACTCAAGGGATTATACCTGTCTTCCTACTCTAGGGCCTATGATATTTTGAGGAGTGTAGTCTGAAACTTTCTAGCTGATCTCGCCAAACTCAATTTAGATGCAAAAATCTGGGATGTGCCGAGTTAGACAGGATCTGGAAATGATCTTTATTTCATGTGGCAGGGCAGAATTACAGCAGATTGCTAGAGAATACCCACAGGAGCTTGCAGAAGGCTTTTTGTTTACTCCTGGAACTCCGTGCCTCACGAAGAGGTGCCAAAAAACCCAATTACTATTTTTACATGAGTAATGGCTACGTGCACGTAATGACTCACTCACGCTTGGGTGAAGCATGTGAAGTTAGTGGTAGCTGGA
>NW_008607239.1:0-308 GCF_000691845.1 Merops nubicus | reverse complement strand
TGTCTGAAAAAAGATCCACCCACCAGCCATTAAGACACACTGCTCAGGGAAACCTAGCAGAGAAATGTGGCTGCTGCACACACCAATGATAGGCATCTAACCTTGCCTTCACAACAAAGACTTCCTGGGTCTGTCTGGACAGCCAGCGTGACAGTTGCCAAAAAAAGACCAGCTATTTCAACACACGAACGCTGGAGGAAGGCGACTGGCCAAGCAGGAGGAACCTGCGAGGCTCCTTTCCCTGCGGACCCAGCTCCGCTCGGCACGGCCACGGCGTGGTCAGCCGGAACCAGGGCGAGTGGCTGGAG
>NW_008607238.1:13347-17631 GCF_000691845.1 Merops nubicus | reverse complement strand
TAAGAAACAGTCTCGTCTGTTACAATATTGAAGACTGATTTCAAAGTAACCATTACTAAACATACAGAAATACCCTGGAGGTACTGGTCTCATCCTTATTACTGACTGTTTTGGTGATATGGAAAGATACACAGCTAAGTTAAAACTCTTTTTATACATCATAATTTCTTTTCCTCAATAATCAACAGTATCAAATAAGCTCAGAAAACCTGAAATGATACATCTCTTATATTAACTAACAAATGTATTATCTCTTCTGCTGTCATTTCTCAGTTTTGCTACAACTGAGATAGTAGTTGGGGATCTACTTTATATCAAGGTACATATTATTTCATATCTAGAGTCATATAATAATGAATAGGCATATATCACACATGGCTACTGCAATATTTCATCCTCTGGATGTCTTTGTTTCTAGATTTTGTTTCTTGATTTGTTGCATCATTTACTCTATGATAATATGTGGTCTGTTGAGCTGATAATGTTACTCATGGTTTACTGCAAACCACAATAATCAATAAAAAGATATAAGGAGACAAGAGTGACTTTGTCAAAGTCAGAAAATCTAGAGGGCAAAATAAGTATTATAGGAAGGATAAATCTTTGAAGTAGTCATCTGTATACATGTGCAAGTGTTGGAGTTTTATACATGAAAGATAACACTACAAGAAAACTGAAATTATACTATCAATATAGCTTTAAGGTAAACTAAGAGTTATTTGGGGGAAAAAAACCAACAACAACAACAACAACAAAAAAAAACTTCAACAGGCTATAAAGTATTGATTGTTTTGCTCTGTGTATTTTGATATGGATACTCCTCATTTTGGTTTCTATTCATTTGTAGCACTTTGGAAAGATGGGAAGATACATGAAGAAATGCAATGTCATTGAAACAGAGCATCAGCAGTTAGACCACTGATCGGGAACTAAAGTGATCATCTATGTGATTGATTGAGCCACTAATTGCAGTATCATTAAGTGTAGGGTGCACTTCTAGAAGTACTAAGAACACTGGCTCTTGAAGAGACTTAGAAGTCTAGCAGTCACACTTGGCAGTGCAATTGAAACATAAATTGACGGACAAAAGTATAATTTTGAAAGGGTGAAACACAATATATTAGTACATACAATGCACTAGAAGGCACATTATATGAGTTTTGTGGTGCTCCTGAGATAGAGACTAAAAATGCATCTAAGGAATGTATTAAATTTGTCGAAAAAAATATTACAGGAACATTACTTAACTTCTGCTAAAGGTCATTCAAAGTATATGCTGAGATATTCAACTGTCTCAAAGACTTATTTGAGCCCAGAACTTTGAGCATGTTATAAACAATTCTTTTCCTATCAAAGGTATGTTAGCAATAGAAAATCTAATGAAAAAAAATTGTTTATTTAGAATATTTTTCCCCGCAGATCTGAGATTAAACACAAATTGTGTTCTCTTTTGCCTCTATAATACACTTTCTACAAAAAAAAAAATCTATGCAGTTCATGTTTCAGTATCATTTGTAGGGTGTTTATGTATAAAATATTGTTGCCAAATAATACCTTAACATTTGATAAAAGTAAGTGTTTTTTAAGTTCTTTTAGTTGTTTAATGTTTCTGAAGGACTGTTTAGGAAAATAATCCCTTATTGTCATGCCATGCAGCAATAACAGTCACTGGAGGAAAACTAGCACGTTGATGTCCTCATGAACAGGAATGCTGTGTGATCCACATGAGGAAACAGTCTTGAAAATACCTTCTGAATTATCCTATGTAGCACTCATACAGTTGCATAGTCCATCATTGTATTTTATCTGAGACGGACAGGAGCTGAAGATATTAAAATTAAAGACCACATTTGCAAAGAATATGTATTGAGTTCAAGAAAGATGATTGCAGTCAACTGTTGTAAAGAACATGTGTAATGAAAAAATCAGAACATATTTCAGCGAAGGATAGAAAGAGTAAAATCTTTATTAATACTCATAAAATTGAAGTGTCAGAAAGCTGCATAAAAATCAATGAGATTAAACAAAAGTCAAAAGGTAGATATCAGGGATTGCAGATATTATAGCACCAGTGAAAGAATGTGCAGATTTTTAAAGCAGGTAGGGTAATTGAAGCAAAAAGAGGTGCAGTGCAAAGAGTTGGCAGTTTTAAGTTTACAAGGATAGGGAGAACAGAACTAAATACTGGTCTCACCACACAGAAATAAAAGCTTCTTATATGAATTAAGTTTGCTATAAGAGGTGTGGAGAACATGGAAGTAATTCATAAAAAGACACATTTAAATAGAAAAAAAATAGATTAAATAAATTTCAAAAATGACGAGCAAATATCTACTGTAGTCTGAGTGTATTAAATTAGATCTTTAGTATGTCAGTGTAGTACTATTACCTATATTGGACTTAAGCCCTGATATAGAAAAAATGTGACTGGAGAAAAAAAAATGCATCTCTTTCCCCAGGAAATGGTGTACAACACCTGTCATCTTGGCAGTACAGGTATAGAATGACAGTCCCCTTTACCTTTCTTGTAGGTTCATATCTGTAAAGATACATTGCTTATTTCTAAGAAAATGCCCAAAAAGCTACATGCATCTTGAAAATAATGTGGTAGCATTAAAAGGAAGATTTTGAGCAGAAATTATTTTTCAAAAAGTCAATAAAAAATGTTCCAGATGATGATAGCAAAACCAAATTATTCCTTGTCTAGTATTGTCAAGAACAGACTAAATAACATCGCCTTTAAGTTTCTTTACCTCTTATAAAACGTAGAGAAACTCAGAAATTTTCCCCTTAAGAACAGAGATTTGACAAATGAAGTTTAGAGGGCCAGTATTAATATATGTAAATACAAAGTTATTATAAAGAATAATATATTTAAAAAGAGTAATTTTGTTACAAGAACAAATAAAATGTTACAAAGCAATTTCAGTGAACAATACTGCTTTTGACCAGGAATATATCTTAAGGGCTCTGCTTAGTCATAAATACTTCAGTTACTTTCATTATTTTATCATACTTTATATGATAGAACAAATGCATTGCCTGCATGCTGTTCAACAGTAACAACACAGACAATCCGTAGTGTTCGTTCAGAGGATCTGGCAGACCATACGTTCAAGAGAATATTTCAAATATGGACAGGCAAGGTAGGCCCTCCATTTTACTATGGATATTTGTGCAAGTGGTAGACTGTATCAGATCCTGTTCTAAATTAAATCAAAGGATAAAAGTCACTAATGTTTAATAGGCATGAGATCGCATTTGCTGTCTGGAAGAACCACAAAGACCACTATACGAGTCTTTTCTGGAGAAACCATTATTTCCATTTCTGTAGAAACTGTTTCCTGCACTGTTGAAAAATGGCATTGCACAAAATTCTCCAGTACACACCTTCACCACCAAAGGCTGTTCTATGTCTACATTATATTGGAGATATCATACCAAGGAATGAAGGACATGATGACTTCTTTTAAAAATGTATTCCCAAACCCATCAGGATAAATGGATAAAGATGGCCTTCAGATTTGCTTAGAAAGGGCACTAGAAGTTGAATATCAGTTTGAATTTAATCTAGCATCAGATTGGCAGTCTTATAAGGAATGCTACTCTGTAGATAAGCATAAATGATATCTACTGCAAGAATGTGTAATCATTAACCCTTGTAAATCACGTCAGGATCTCAAATTTTAAGACCAAGTGATAAAGTACTGAGTTTCACTAGGTTCAGAGCTGCAAAGTAAGGAAGTTTAAAAAAGTGTGTTCTGACTGAAACATTATTTTGACTTTAAAATAATGTGTTTCTTATTTGAGAGGGAGGTGAGCTCCCTAATAGCATACGAAACTGAGATCTTCAGAAACAAACTGAACATGTGGCTTGACTACTTGGAATGAAATACAATTCTTATAGCTATTTTTAGAGAATAAAAGGCTTATTTCCAAAACCTTGGTCCATAAAGATAATCTTTAATGGAATGGAATTTTACTAGCTCTGAAACATCTGCTCAGTGTAGTAACAGCCTTTCACCAGCTTTCTCTTGAAGATTAAAATAAATGAAAAACACTGAGGCTCTGGTGCACAGCCCATAGGTTTAAAGGTTGCAGGCCTTCTCCAGATTTTGGAGGGGAGGGGAATTTTATCTATAATTGTAAGGTGAATTCACTGGTATGTTTTGGTTCTTCTGTGCTTCTGCAGTGACACAAAGCAACTTTGAAACAATGTCCATTGACAAACAGCTGTAAACTTTGTTTCAGTGGCAAGTTGTAGCAGAATTGTAGGTGTTTGTC
>NW_008607238.1:11802-13316 GCF_000691845.1 Merops nubicus | reverse complement strand
GCTGAAAGACAATGATAAACCTGACCCTGTGTTTCTTGTCATTGTACCAGCTCCAGGAATTGTATAACAAAGGCTGGAGAGTATAAATTCAGGTATATCACAACCTAAGACATTGCAGTAAAAGTCAAAAATAAGAGAACCTGGGGGAAAAATAAAATAATTTATTGAAGTTTTTCTGTGAAGCATAAAGAAATATTCTGTCTAATTATTATGAAACATACACAAGCTTTCCTCCTTGCTACCCCAGGTTTCTCAGCACAGCTACCTGATGAGTTCGTCTTTCTTCAGAAGAATGTAAGCTAAGTGGTACAAAAATATGCCACATGAAACTGGCAACAGAACCCATTCTTACCTCAATGTCTTTGACAGGAAGACTTATCAGGAACTTGAGAAATTTTTTCTGTGAATCTCTGCTACTTCATCAATAAATGAAGAAGGTGCTGCTCAATAGCAATCTGTAAAGTACCTTTTTCATTATGATTCCTTAAACTAAGATAACATTTATAAGCATTGCATTAATAATGATTCCTAGAAGTAGGCTTCTAAATAAATTATCTCTATTACAACATGTTGCAGAGAAAATTACTCTGAAATAATAAATTATTTAGCAACAATCTTTAAAAATGTGGTTGAAGTGATGACTTTGAAACAGCTTACAATCAGAAAATTTCCTTTGCAAGAAGAAACGTCATCTTTTGCAAAGATCCAGCTTTTGTATATAGGTTCATGATGTAAATTGTCGATAGCACAACTAACATTTGCACACACTCAAAGCTGAGAAAAATTGGTCTGCCCAGGGCAGCATGGCACTATGCCTTCATCAGCTGAGACCAGTGCAGTGCCACACTACTGCTACATGAATAAGTTTTTTTCCATCCAAAATACTGTCAGGTCAAAACAATGTTTCTGCTATATAGAGCAGATATACGTTTTTTATTAGACAGAAACCATATCAGATATATTACTACATACCCCTACTACGTTTGCTTTAGCTTAAAAGTATGTTCATTAATTAGATTATTATTTAAAATCAGTTGAAAATCGGAAGCCTTTTAAGAATTTTGACATCTGTGTCGGTCTTTATTTTGTCCCAAATTATCATAGAAATGGAATAAAACAGATGTTTAGACTTTCTGCCATTAACATTCATTGAAATTTTGTGCATAAACTCTATTTGAGGAAATTGAGTTTAATTTAGCTTCTCTCTAATTGTTATGATTACTTAAACTACAGACAGGTCAGGCTAACAGCACATGTAACTCATCAGTGTGACTACTGTGACAACAGAGGTAGCAGCTAGTCACTCTTACCCTCTTTTAAAACTAATTTGCATGCAATAATTCAATTTGTTTCAATGAATGACTGCTATTAATGTGCCACAAATTCTAATTTGTAGGATTTTCATTCAACTGCTGATGCTTTTTAAAGGTTCTGTGGCCAATTGCTTTTTGGGCACTTGGGCATGAATAACACTTTACAGCACTGCTGCCTTGTCAATACTGCTTAAACCACTC
>NW_008607238.1:0-11771 GCF_000691845.1 Merops nubicus | reverse complement strand
AAAGAGGTGAAAAAGGAGCACAGGGGAAATCCTTCGATGCCAGATGCAATAAACCCGTCTGCAGAGACATTAGAACTGTCATTGCCCTCTCTTTATACTATAGACTACCCTAAAAGCTTGGGAGAAATAATATGAGGACAATAAAAATGAAAAATTAGATTACTCTTACTTGGGACTACAAACAGTAAAATCAATTGGTGGCCTTTTTTGTTGTTAATGCAGGAATTAGTAAAGTGAGCCTGTCCAGGTTATACCATGCTTGATTTCCTCTAAAGGTCATTAATTTGGCATAATCATAACAACTCCCCATTAAATAATAGTGTGCATTTTCATTTGAACCCAAACTTTCCTTGTTTTGTTTCTTGAATGACATACAGTAGCACAGAATTTTAGATCCATCAAGTTACATGGTTTTATAATTTTATTTTTCACTAAATATTTATTTTATGTATGGGCTTATTCATTATATGTAGCCATTTATATTATTCATATATGAATCCATATAAAATATTTATATACTAGGTGAATTCAAACTGCAGCCAGAAATTGTTTAAGATCTTTCTTCTATTTAGCATATATATTTTCTTTGAGGAAATTTTTACACTTTTCAAAATTACTTTTTGAAAATTACTAATGAATGAATAATGAATGAAATAGCTATCTGGGAGACTCAGATGAGAAGGCTGATGATTATATAGTTGTTACTGTTTTATAGTCCAGATGGTACCATTAATTATTATTAATCATCTATATAGTACTATGAACATAAGTGTCATTGTATGAAAGATAAATTCTCTGTGCTGTGGAGATCATAATAACAAGCTATACAAAAGAAGCAAAGACAAAGCATGGGACACATGGGAAACTGTAGAGGGAGAATGGTGGTGAGTAATATAGGGAAGATTGCCTAGAAAAATGAGTTCTTCTAAAGGGTTTGAAAGAAGAGATAAAGGTATATGGTCTGTTCACAGGGCTGCCAGAGACCTCTTGGGTCAGCTCCCTGCAGACAAATCAAACATGAAATCACTTTCATAAACTCTCCAAGTTCTGTCTTTAAAGCATTTGGGGATGAATTGCCCTCAGTACCTGTGCCTGTAAGACTGACCCAGAACTGTGCTCTGAGAGTTAGAACCCATCTTCTCATTCCAGCTTCAACTTACTCATAGCCAATTGATAGCCACCTGTCCCCAAGCCAGCCTGATCTTTTATCTTAAAAAAACATTCTTTCTCACACAGTTGCCCCCATGACTTACTCATATACAGTAACAACATCTTCCCTCATGTTTCATTTTGCTGGATTAATCTCTTTCTGAGAGATATGATCTTCACTTCCCTGAAAAAAAAAACAAACCTACATCTCTTCTCTGCAGCTGACTTCAGTTCATCTTTCCTTAATATGTTGGCCAAAACAGAACATGATATTAGAGTTGAGATCTCACCAGGGGCTTTTAAATGACAGAGAGGTTTCACCCCATCTGTTCAGCTCCTGGAAGCATCTTGCCAAAAAAGGTATAGAATCATCACTGGATTTTCATGGTTATTTCTCTGTGTTAGAAGAAAGTAAATCTGTAATTCTGACACTAGCTAGTACAACCAATCATTTCCAAGAGGAACTATTTCCTAGCAGAAATTCTTCTTGCACCTTCATACTTTAAGATGCTTCAGCAAGTGGACAAAAATCAGCCTACAAGAATGCTATCAGATGCCAGTGATGTTACAGTCCCCCAAAAAAATCCTAAGATCTGACTGACTCCTCTATATACTGCACAAAAGTGTAAAAAGATAATTCTGTTACCTTATCCAAAAGCATCATCATCATCAGAAGGTGATAGGAACTCAGAACTAGAGGAGCCAATTTATGCAAGTTTCTGTTAGCACGTTGCATACTGATCTAGTTTTCCTGAGCTTTTAGTATTGAAATTTGTTTGCTAAAGTCCAACCATTACTTTCACCAGTGTGAATCCTTCCTTTCCACTGCAGGACTCTATTTCCCCCCTTTTTTTTTTTTTTTTCTAAAGGAAATGTTTTTTTTCCTCTACTGGGTCTGCATCCGTTCTTTACAGAGTTGTTGTTCCTATTGCTTAAAAAAACCCGAAAACCAAAACAAAACAACAAGCTCTCACATCCCTTATCCACTACACTTCAATAACCAGTTTCCCTCAGTGTATCTGATCATCTCTGTTTAACACTTAGTCACTGGAATGCTCTTCTGAGTCTTTCTTTTGATTTGTACTCAAATCCAAATCTCGTTATAGGTGCATTTAGCAATCACAGCTTTATAACAGTAAAAATTCTATCAGATTTTTACAGTGGTTCTTTCCATTGTTGGTTTCTCAGATTTTAAACATGTTATCTAAATCAGGTCTGCTGCCTCATTCCAGAGCAGCAATTAGCTGCTTCTTGCACACCCTGACACACTTAATTGCTTCTGTGCTACGGCACAGGATCACTCACAGTCTCTGAGGGGCCTAGCCATGCTATCCTCACAAAACACAGCTGAGTCTTTGTGTCCCCCCCTTCCAATGGAAGACACAGAAAGAGTCTGGACACAGAGAGCAAAAGGAGTGCACAAAGTTCACCACAGTTCCACGTCCATATATCAAGTCATCAAAGACATTGGCCCCTATAAGAAATAAATTAAACTGGAGTGGGAAGTGAAATCCTTTGTGGCTACAGACGACATATCTAAGCAAACACCTAGAGAAATTAAACTGGAAATAATTTGAGGATCTCACAAAGAATGTGGTTTTTTAACATAAAATCCAAATTGTGGTAAGAAGTAAAGTGATATTTTGTGTGTCTGCTTATGCCTACTAGTGATCTCTAGTTTATATATAACACCTCTAATGAGATCTTGATTTAGGCAGAATATTGCAGGATTTAATTCCAACCAACCTCAGGGTTTTAAGCCACCTTTACACTTAGTTATGCAGCTGCATCTCTGGTGTATCAGAGCATCTCTCAAACATTAAGGAACTAACCTTTTGCTGCTTTACTATAAAGACTCTCAGGTCTCAGCCCGATGCCTTAGCCACAAAGCTTTCCATAAACCAGGTTGGATTAAGAAGAGCTTTCTCAAGTCTGATTAAAATTCAAACTAAATGAGTCATTCAAAAAGCATTAAGAACATCAGTTAATGTAAATGTTTATTCTTTGCTTTCTTGTATCAGTTATGGTCAAAACCAGGAGCACCAGATTCCTGAAAGAAACGTGATTTTATTTGTCATTTGTTTAAACAAATTCCGGACACACTGCTCATACAGTGTTTGCTGTTTCCTGTTAGAAACAAGTTAGTGTTATGTGCACATACTGTTAGTGATTTTAAGGGTTAACTCTTGCCATTAGACTTATCTGTGACTTCCACTGTGCCATCCAAGGTTTATAGTTTTATCTTTCAGAGGTTTTTCACAGCTCTCTTTGCAACCTGTGCAGTAGAATGCAATAAATTTCTGCTTTACAAACAGAAAAGTACTAAGTATTGGCTAAAACCCTCTGATTTTGTTTTAAAAGTTTGAAACTTATATCAGAGAGTTTATTTTTCTTTACCAAGCATAAATATGTGATGTATTTTGAGCATATCTTTATGATATAAGTATAGATAAACATGGATATAACTATATACTTACTTACATGTCTAAATCATACCGCCATCATAGCATTCTAGATAGTGGAGAAATTCAATTAAGCTTCCCTCTAAGTACCATCCAAGGGACACTACTAGGGAACCTGCTCCCTGAAAAATGCCTTAGTCTATCAGTCCTTGATTACCTTTAAGGGAAGAAATTTATTCTTCAAGGGGATTTGGGAAGAAGACAAGGTAATGGTTTAGGCCATTGTATAGAGAAGTTTGGTCTGCTTTTCCTTTGTTTATATTAGCTTGTCATGGGTACTTCATTAATGAATAACTTGTGTTTGACCCTTACTAAGACAAGCAGACGTTAACATACAACTTATATGAAGACTATGCTTTTATCAACTTCCTATTATCAGGCTTTCTTTGATTATATATTCATAGTACTAAGGCAAATATAGATAGTATGTTGTCTCTGTTTTACTTCACAGAGTAAAATATCAGGTATTGGGGTGGATCACTGACAATAATCCTTCTGTACCTAATATTAGCCATTAGGCAGAATAGTCACAAGAAGCAGCAAAATAACTGTTAAAGGGAATCAACACGCTTTTATTTTTATGGTCCAGAAATTTATAAACTTCTGTACTTTCTGTGTGTTTTGGCTTTTAGGAAAACGCTAGTGAAACTTTCCCGGTGGTTTGCAATGGAATAGAAATATCGTACGTAGTACATTTAAAATTCCATCAATAATGACCTAAAATCTTGGTACAGCTTGGCCCTCATGTTTTAGGGCCTTCCTGGTCTAACAGTTAGTGACCTGTTTTTTTCCATAGAAAGTGGAGGAATGTTACCACTGTGAATAACATGACTGTGAATGAATGCCAGTAAAATATTTTCCACATCAGATTGTATTTTCTTTGTCTTTGTTTTGAAATACATAACTACATTTGGGTGGACGCATATAGTCATGTAATTTTAAAACCTTAAAAGAAATGTTTACACTCTCAATAAAGGCAAAAAGTGTCATATTAATTAAATTTCTTGTTGCTATGTGACAAAAACATGACTGACTTTTCTTTCATGGTGCTGACATGTAGCGCTGTGACATTACAGTGGCTTGCAGATAATTATCAGGTATTAATTGCCATCTGTGAAAAAGTGATTTTATATTGTAGAAAAGAAGTCAGTCACACTATTTTCATGTCTGAAGTGTATTGCTGCCACCAACTTCCACGATGAAGTAGAAATTCAGTAAGAATTTTCTATAGAGTCAAAAGAAGTGATGACCTTGAAGTGCTCAACATCAATTAGGATTCAGCTATCCAGATGAACTGAAGATTTCAATTTGGAGACATACTCAGGAGTAGTCATACAAAATATATTGGTATTACAAGAACCTGACATCAGCATGACTTTGTAACTCAAAAATGAGTGCACAGTCCATGTACTTCACAGCAGGAAAGGTGCTATATGATCATAATAAAAAAGTAATTACTTCTCCTAGAAATAGCACGTTGCTGTACATTTTTATTGTAGAATTTTAAAGAGAAAATATTTTATCTATTATACAGTACCATTCAGTATAAAAATGACTCTCAAAATGTATATCTATATTGTCTCATCAGTAGTTAAGCATTAATTAAACAAATGTATTTTTTTTTCTCTGTAGAAACAGAACACAGTGTCTTCCTATACTTACTCTTTCCTGACCATAGTTTTTCACATAAGAGCTGCCATTTTTAAATCAAGCTCTGTAATTAAATGACATTACATTTGACATAAAACTGCTTTTCACCTATTTCACACTTTTTTTTTTTTTTTGAGAAAAAGACAAAGCAGGTTAAAGCTAAACTGTTATGAATTAATTTTCCCGTTGTAACTTAAACAAAAATCTTCAGATGTTATCACAATAGTATGGGTAAAATTTTGCATTTCAGTATGGTATTCTTCATATATTCATAGACATAATAATTATGCAAGGTTTTAGAGATAGCTGGACGTCATCTTGAGGTCTGTGTGCAAACCACTATATTACACAAGATACCAGTGTTTTCAGAAACTCCAGTCAAAGTAGTTGTGTATAAAACCTCAAATTGCTTTGTGTATGTACAGATTTGCAGCATATGTATGATTCATCTGCTCGTGGGCAGTAACCTTTTGTGGTGGATTGACCCTGTCTGGATGCCAGGTGTGCACTGAAGCTGCTCTATCACTCCCTCTCCTCTGTTGGACAGGGGAGATAAAATATAATTAAAGAATCATAGGTCAAGATAAGGGCAAGGAGAGATCACTCACCAGCTACTGTCACAGGCAAAACAGACTCAACTTGGGGAAAAAAAAATATTACCAATCAAATCACAGTAGAAAATCTTAAAAGTATTTCAGCTTCACTCCTGAATTCTCTACTTCCTCCCTCAAAGCTGTGCAGGGTGACTGGGAATGGGTTGTTGTCAGTTCATCACAGGTTTCCCTCACTCCTTCCTTCACAGGGGGAGGACTCCACAAACCCTTCCCCTGTCCCAGCCTGGGGTCTTTCCCATGGCACACAGTCCTCCATGAACTTCTGCAATGTGAGTCCTTCCTACAGGCTTCATTTCTTCACAAACTGCTCCAACATGTGACCTTTCCACAGAGTTTAGTCCTTCAGGAACAGACTGCTACTGGGTTTCCTGCAAGGTCACAAGTTCTGGTAGAAAACCTGCTGTAGTGTGGGTTACTCTTTCTCCACAGGTTTCCCATATGATCACAGTATCCTTTGGGTATTCAGCTGCTCCAGCGTAGGGTCTTCCACAGGATGTAGGTGGATGACTGAGTCTTCAGAAAAGGCATGCACTTTCAAAGTCATGTTGCTAAAATGTTTTATCAGACAATATGACTTGTTCAACTTGTCTGAGCAATACTAAGTACATTCCTGTTACTCCACAAGGCTTCACAGGCTCCTTCCATGAGCCCCATTGGTGCAGTCTGGTCCATTTTCTGGTGAGCACCAAAGAATAAAACCCTATTACCTAATTCGTTGTGGGGTAGAACCTCAACATTTTTATTCTCAATTTTTCAGAAATAAATTTATTACAAAGGGAACTGAAAAAATTAAGGGGTACTACACTATTTAAAAATCCAATGAATTTTAATGCACTCTAAGCTTTCACCCAGTAAGCCTTGATCCTCTTAGAGCTCTATGATGGGTACAGCCTACTCCCCTAAACAATATAAACTTTCCATCCCACCATTTCTTGCAAACTAAAGCAGCTTGTAATACAATTAGAAGATGAAGCCCATCATATAAGATACCAAAGTTGGACAAATTTATCAAACTGACACTATTTCTACTTAGTTTCAGCACAACAGTCCTCCATCTGTTCATTGCTTGTGTGATGAAAATATTACTATATTTCCTTGAATTCTTTCCTCCAAAGAGATCCATAATGCTCAGATCGCACTTTTGTTTGGAGTGGTTTCCATCAAGTCAATTCCATCTTCATTGTTAGTGATTTTCTTGTTGCATCTTCAGATGCAATTAAACCAATCATGCATTTTCAATTAACTACAATTACCTTAATTAGATGAGAATAACAACAAGAAAAAAAGGAAAACAACTTCCAAGTTAATCAAGTTAGTGTATCCTTATTTACAGACTACAATCAGGCTTCTGCTTGTTTCAGTCCATTTTCTAACTTCAGCACAAAACAACCCCAAAGAGCTTTAGAAGAACAGTAGCAATATACAGTCAGCTCAACTGGAGAAGGAAATCACATGAGCTTTATTAAACTAGAGATCAAACAGTGTTCCTTGACAGTAAGGTGGCAAGCAAGAAACTTTCCCTGCCCAGACTGTGGCAAGAACCCAATCCCAGAGCTACAGTCTAGTCTATAGGACCTGTTATTTATCCCTTTGACAAAGATGAATGGCATGTCCAGGGAGATGCCATGTTCCATTATAGGCTTGGGTTAAACTTTAAGTAATTTCCAACTATGAGAATAAAACTTATTTAAAATTAAAATGAAGAAGTCAGTCATACTCCGATTCTCCTAAATCTTGGCCATTTATTCTAAGATTATAGCTTATATGATCCAATTCTTCTGTGAAACCTACTCTGTGAACCTGACACTTCCTTCCTATTTTTTTATTTTATTTCTACAGCATGCATGGCTCTCTCATTCATATCCTGGTATTCTTTCATGTAAACTACTGCAGTCTTCTCAGCTGTCTTTTCTTGCTGCTCTCTAAACATCTAAAGCAGTGTTTTGGCTTGTCTTGACAACAGCTTCCCATGGAATATATACTCTGTCTTCTACTGAGCTGCCTGGATCAGCTTCCCTGGAGCAAAAATGACTTCCTAAACTTCTTTGAGGAATGACATTGATGACTCCTGTGTTTCGTTGCAATAAAAAACCTTTTGAACATGGTATAAAATTAACCCATTTTCCAAAACTGTATTTTTCTTCTTATGGTAAGGTTTCATTCTGCACATCAGATAAAAATAAGAACAGTGCAGTTTGTGGGGAGAAAAAAAAAAACAAATGAAATTTCAATAAAACGTTTTTTTCCTTTAAAAGACAGGTGGTATAGGAATACATGGAACCATATAGGAATATATGAGGAATCAGGATTCTCTGAACAAGTTAAGTATTTCTAATGCTTAAGCTAGCATGTTAAAAAACAAATGCAAGTAAGCACAAACTGATGGTTTTATATAAAATTTTAGATTTCCATATGTTGCTATAAACTAGCATTGTATGATTTTAATCTTTGTTTTAAATATAGGATTGGACACTCTATTCCCTGTATAGGTTTGACATTACTGTAAACTCACCGAGACAATGGAATATAATGGGCACTCAGTAATTTTGGAAAACTTGGTAGTTCTTTGTGTAATAAATTTAAATAACTAAATGAGGAATTGGACATAATTTTTATATTAAGACATTTTTATAAGTAATTTCTATAGAATGAAAATAATGTCATTTATACTCAGTCCTTATGCAAGTTTGTTTTAGGTTCTGCACCCAACATAATGTATGTTGTTTGCTGTTTGCTACTCATATATCAATTTATGGGAAGAAATAGCAGAGCTTATGTTTTTCTTAAATGACCATTGATTTCTATGGTATATTTTTAAAGCAGGAGTTAATAAAGCCTGAGTCTTTATATCTGTCTTGGAACACTGCTGTTTCTTGTGAATAAACTGCATCCACTGACTTGTATTGATTCATTTTGAAGGGCAGTTCTGAAGTGCACGGACTAGATTCTATTTCAGTGGCTTATAAACTGGAAGCTCTGCTTGAATTTCTGTTTGAAATTCAAACTCCCAGTTTTCAGACTCCTAATGGAAACATAAATAGCAAAAATAACAAATGGTTGCCTTCAGACAGCTTTGACTGAGAAGCAAGGTGTGCTCATTTTGGCTCAGATAAAGTGAATTTTCTTCAGAAGAACTAGCACAGGGCTATGTTTTGGATTTGTGCTTGAAAACCATGTTGTTAACACAGGGATGTTTTAGTTATTGCTGAGCAGTGTTTACGTAGATTCAAGGCATCTTCTGCTCCTCACACCATCCTGCCAGAGAGGAGACTGGGGGTGCACAAAAAAACTGTGATGAAACACAGGGGTCAAGTGACCTCAACTGAACAAAGGAATATTCCATATCGTATGATGTCATGTTCAATAATATAAAGCTGGGGATAGAAGAAGACAGAGGGGACATTCAAAATGATGCTACTTGTCTTGCCAAGTAACAATTACAATTGATGGAGCTCTGCTTTCCTGGAGATGGCTGAACACCTACCTGTCCATGAGAAGTAGTGAATTAATTCCTTGCTTAGCTTTGCTTGTATGCCCAACTTTTATTTTACCTATTAAATTGTCTTTATCTCAAACTTTGCATCTTCTCACTTTTACCCTTCTGTTTCTTTCCAACGTCCCACTGTGAGACAGTGAATGAGCAGCTGTGTGTGACTGAGTTCCCTGCCAGTGTTAAAACAAAACACAAAGTGACAAAAAAAATATGGCATACATGCAGTGGGGATGTTAGGTTCACAAGAACAATATAAACTGAGGCTGGCTGGAGCACAAACCCCAAATCACGTGTGAAACAGTTGTAGCAAGTGAGTCTCAACACCAACAAATGCAATATACAAATCCAGTGAACTTCATTGGATCCTTAGTTAATGGAGACATAGTCCAGGTTTTGGACTGATGAACTGGATATGTGGTTGTCTCTTTCCCACAATAAGGTGAATAAAGAATGGGAGTTAACAGTAAACATAATCCAAACTAAAACACTAAACCTGTAATGCATATTGCTGTGAGAATGATAGGGCATACTGACGTTTGTGCGTATCCATTTTCTTTTAGTCTATCCATTTGTCTTTAGTGGCCTTTGTCTCCTTGCTTTCCTGGACAACATAAGCAATTTCCTTTGCCAACACTGAAGCTTTTTGAAGCCAAACTGATAAACAATGTTTCCCCACATCTTTTCACCCAGGATCGTGCCCTTACAACATGTTATATTAGCCAATATTGGGCAGATTGCATAGCACAGCTGGTAGGATAATAAAGCTGCAGAATTGTCAAAAGAATAATATGTTAAAACTGAGATTAAAACAATTGGCTTCATACTAGTACTGACCCAGGTAGTGTGTTGCAAGCATGTAATTTCCCTCCATCAAACATAATACTTACCAAAAACGCACATGAAAGACTGAAAATATATGTATGACTTTATGAAAACTAATAAATGAGGAGCAAGTCTATGAAAAAATCATTCTGTATTCCTGAAATAATTCCTTTATTCATGTGAGTAGAGAGTTTTTACCTGCTCTTCACTTTAAACATTTATAGCTCACTACTACAAATTTATAGCAATTTATGGTCCAATAGCAAGTACCAATTTTTTTAATAACTCAAATTAAATACAGTTATGTTCTGGGATGTCATCCATATTACTGTATACATTACTTGTAGGTATTCCTTGTAGAATGGGAGAAGGATGAAAATCTGTCCTTAGCTTGATTTACATCTATTTGAAGCAACTTCAAGAAGTCTGTTCTTTGTAACTTTCTTAGACCTAGCTTATGATACACTTATAATTCATTGAAGTAAGAAACTTTAACTCTCAGACACTTTTTACTTTTCTCTGTAGCTAGGACACCTTACAAGAATGGCTAGGAACTGATTTAACTAGAAACTGATTTTACTAGGGATTCAATACTTCCACAACATAAATGCAGGTAAAAAGAAGATTTGGGGGAAAGTATTGGAAATTTGATTTAGATAACTGTACTCTTGTGAAGGTTAGGAAAGGATTTCTAGGTACTTTCTAGCCTATGAGGGTGGATGCTAAAACAAATTTATTTTGCAAATGTTATTTTTTATTAGTTTTCCCTCAGCTAATATTCTTCATTGTTATGTTTAAAAGAATAACAAGTAGCACTAGATAAAGTTACTGTAAAATTTATACCCAAATCTCTGCCATTGACATTCAACACTGAATTGTTCAAACTTGATTTTTATTTTGGTTCTTGGCTTCATCTGAGCAAAAATGAGTAAACTCTGCCAAATTTCATGTTGATGTTGGATGGGAGACAGATGTTCATGAGAAAGTAAGTTGAGACTTCCAGACTTGTTTCAATGGAGAATAAATATAATTTTCATTTTTTTCCCAGAGTAATGCAAAAATTCAATCTGTAATGTTTCCCTTTCTATTTTATAAAAACTGGTTCTTGATGGTGATACCTTAATACAGAAGTGTAAAATATACCTTAGTGATGACTTGCACCATCAGAAACTGAGTAAAGAAATTTGAACTAAAATACATATCAAGTATGTGTGTATATTTATCTGATAGCATAGCTTATCAGAGCTGTAAAGTGTACTTGCTTTTCTAAGTTTCTTTACAGCTTCTGAGAGAAGGGAATGTACCACATCATCTTATTTGTTCATTGGCTGATATCTTTTGTGATGCTGTGTGTCTTGCACTTCATTAGTGGAACCCATTTTGAATCTATTGAAGGAGCTCAGAATCAAACTTTGCAACAGCATAAAATCCTGTGACCTATGAATGCTACTTCTGTAGCATCTAACTAAATTCTCAAGTACCATAAAACAACTACTATTACTCACAATTACTACTAATATCATATATTGTGTATTATTTATATATCTTATATTAATTATTATATATTATATTATTATTACT
>NW_008607237.1:0-3081 GCF_000691845.1 Merops nubicus | reverse complement strand
TGGGGAGCGGGTTGGCAACCGGAGTGGCCAGGAGAATGCAGGGAAAGGCAGGAGGGGGTGAAACCATTCACAGGCTCCGTGCGGAGCGGGGGTGTGTTGTCATCTTTGTTTTGGTTGTGTTGTTTTGTTTTCCAGGGGATTTGGGACAATAGCTGGAGTGGATTATTCATTCCCGTAGGCAATACTCTCCTGTATGGGCTTCAGGATGCAGTTGGAGGCTCGGGAACAAAGCGGGCATCTAATGTCAAGGTAACTGGTCCCCTTCCTTTGTTTATGCTATTGTTAATGACGGGGCTCACTCAGCCCTGGCCTCAGCCGTGCTGTATGGCATTAATATTGACTTGAGAGAATAGGCAGGACAATTAAACCCCAAAACCCAGAACAACAGCAGCATCCAGCCCAAGCTCAGTTCTTCAGGTAAAACCTGGCTCTTCTGGGCTACTGAGAATGATATTGTCATCTCGCCTGGTATTCACAAAAAATACACACACCGTTCATAAGATTAAACACATCTGTATCCATCATTAACACCTAGGGGAGACACTGTAACCCCGTCCTTCAGGCCGAAATCTGGAGCATTATTTTCAAATACACAATATTGGAACATGAGGGAATTCTCACCATGCTTTGGGAAAAAAAAAAAAAAAATTGAAAAAATCTAACAAAATAATTCTTTTAATTATGACAACCTAAAAGTAGCAGAAACCTGAGCATTTATTGACTCATTTTCTTCTTCTCGAGGTAGCGGATGGTATTTAAAGTTCAACATTTCACACAGCTCCTTGTTTAGTTTAATTTCCTCGACAATCTAGGCGATTTCAGCAAACTGAGTTAAGAATTTTAGTACACATTTGAGTATGGATCTGCATAAAATAGAGAAGGTGGCAGAACTGGGGAGAGAATTTTTTATGATTTTTAGGAAGAGAAAGGAATGTATGTTTGCATGTGTGTGGGGGTGCATGTGAGAGAGACAGACGAATGGAGGGCTTTGCACCTTACATTGGGTCTGTTGCTTTAGCGTGGACTCTGGAACAAATATCTGCAAGATTTCTCTGAGAAATGCCCTACTAGGGCAGATGGGCCCCTGTTTTGAATGAGAGCTCCAGAAGACGAAAGAAATGTATGTTATGCCAGCACAATTTTTCACAACCCCCCCCTTTTTTTGTTTCTCCTTCAGAAAGGTTAGTTTTAGCTCTGCTATCCTGGGCCCATTTTCTGTCCGGGAAGGGATATAATAACGATCAATGCCCAGCACTTGTCATTTCTTTTGTACTTTGTAAGTATTCCCAATGTCTGGAACTCGGAGGAGAGGAGGAAAGGTGAAGAGATGAGCCCAAGCTCAGCTTCAGAGGATGGCCCCATCCTCTGGCTCCCACCAGCATTCACACAGAGGGGGAAAAAAATGCAAACCACCAAACCAACCCACTCAGAAGACCCTCCAGCCCACACCTCCCCTACAGCCACACACTTGGCTTTTTAATATTTTAGCTGCCTGCTTGCTGAAGTGGTCTACATGCACCGGGCTACCTGGATTTATGCAACCAGCTCAGGGTGTACATTAGTACTCCAGTTGGAAATGGAGCCTGGAGTTGTTGAGCAAACAGTTCCTGCTCGACTGTAGAGCTGACTGAATGCTGTATAGTCTCTAGAGCTCTATGGAGTGCTGGCAGGGAAGTAGCACCAAGCATTTCCAAAACTAATAACAAAAAGGTTACTATATATAAAGCGTTTATACAGCCCACACTGCCTCAAGTTGTTTAAATTTCGGTTTGATGCACATAAATATAGCAGCCATGCGGCTCCCCATTAGCCAGTCCCTGCTTTTTAAAATCAATTCATTTCAATTTGAAAGGATAGCCCCTGACGCAAGACAGTCAACAACCCTTTGGCTTTCTCCACTCAACGTGGACCTCAGGAAGAAAAAGCGTCTGTCTTTGTCATTTCACACATGGACCTCCGTGCCCTGACGTTGGATTTAAGAGCAGGCCTGCTACTAGTGCGAGTAACAGTCTCCAGCTGGTTTCCCCTTTCTAATCCATTTTCCCCCTTCTCGTCTTAGGCTCCTTCTGAGGAAGAAATAATTCTGCTGAGACCTCGTGCCTGGACTTTGGAGAGCCTGGTGCCCAAACTCTCCTCTGTATCGTCTGCCTCACGAGAAGGGCAGAGAGGGGATGCTTGGAGTGACCAGGCACCTGGCAAGGAGGAGCAGCAAGCCACTTCACCCTGCTGCAAAGGAAAGTTTGTTCCCAAAACCAAATACTTTGTGGTGCCGAGTGCTGGTGTTGAACCAGCTCAAACCATCCCAAGTCTAAAATAAAGATCTCTGTTGTGGTCTTGCTAAACCTTCCCTGGCTGCATGAAAGGTAGGGAGCTGATGTCACGCTGTCGTGTCACCCACTGATGTGTGCAGCAGGAACAATTCAGAAAAGTTCTGTTTAGCTTTTTCCCCTTGTAGCTGAAGAGATGCAAGTTATCAGAAACAAGCCCATGTTTGAAAGTAGAGTTTTCAACACGTGAGTGGGAAACATATGTACTGGCACAATTCAAGAGCTCTGTAAGGGCTGTGCTTGGATTTTGGCTTTTCATCTCAGCTCTGTTAGAGAGAGATGCAAAATGGAAGGGAGTGTGATTATTTATGCTGTAGCCTTGTGATATTCATCCTATAACCGTTGAGGAGAGAAGCAAAACACTCTGCTAAAGCTTTGGGTGAGCCTCAGTTACAGGGGGACTCTAGTCTTCACAGGTTCTCACTTCACTGCCTTTCTTCCTTTGGTATTTGTTATATGGGATTTTTTTTTTTTCTCTGTTCTTCTAAGTCTTAAAGTAAGTAGAGACTAAATCCTGCTGAGAGAGAGCGCTCCTTCCATCACAAACTCACGTTTGGAAAAAGCCTACCCCCCTCGACCACCCCCCTTCAAGCCATCCTCCCTCTTTCAGGGGAGAAAAGAAAACCTTAAAAAGGAAAGAGAGAAGGGGGGAGGAAGGAGAGGGGACCCCCCTGATTCTTCAGTGACCTGCACACCTCGCACAGAGCTCTATGTTCCCCTTCCCTTCCTGCAGACAAACCCCGTTAGGAAAAAA
>NW_008607236.1:0-682 GCF_000691845.1 Merops nubicus | reverse complement strand
GGATGCACCTGCTCGGGCCCAAAGGACATGTGTATGTCCAGGTTTTTTGCATGGTCTTGAACATAATCTTCCCTTCTGAAGAAAGGAACTTCATTCCCAGATTCCCTTCTCACTTGAGAGATGGGAGAAATTACCACTGAAAATTGAGGGGAAAAAAAAAAGAGTTTAGTATCTCAGGTTTCTCCATTTCAATTCTCACAAACACGATTGTGGAGCAGGTACCCTTCAGTGCAAACTTCTAGCAAGAAAATGGCATCAGTTCTGGTCACTCAGTCCTGACCATACAATACATGTAGGAAGATCATAAATGAAAACACTTGCTTTTTGCCCCACTAACAACTTCCTGTTGCACCTTGATCTCTCCTTCCAAGACTCTTCTTCCATCTCCCACTCTCTTGCTTTCTCTCATCCCTGCCCCTCTGTCACATGTGTAGCTGCTACTTGGCCTTTTAAGTGGGGGCCACTCAAACACACTCCCATCAAGCCCCATGAATTCATCTCAGCTTCCTTGGCACTGCAATGGAAGTGCTTCTGCCTTTAAAAGGCCACAGCATTAAGTATATTTTACAGGTCAGCACAGCCTCACAGAGGGGACAAGCCCCAAGTGGCCTTTTACATTCTGCCCAAGGCAGAGTTGCTACACTGCTGGCACCAGCACACTCTACAAACACTACCTTACCAA
>NW_008607235.1:314-14410 GCF_000691845.1 Merops nubicus | reverse complement strand
CCAGCCCGCCGCCCGCCGGGCCCCGGTACCGCGCCTGCCATCGGGAGCCCCGCAGCCTGCTGCATGGACCGCGATGGACTCGGGTCCCCAGATTCTGCTGAATATGCCTGGCTGAGAACGGCTTACGTGTTAGGAAGAGAAAAAAAAATCCTGCTGGGTACAGCATCTCTCACCTTCCGACGGCGTTTCAGTCACTGTGCAGCCCCACTGTCTAAAACATCTCCCGGGAAAAATGCTGATGTGACTGACTGTTGGTGCCCTGGGAATCCATTCAGACACTCCCTGGTAGCCCTGCACACACAGGGTCATAGGTAACACCTATCAGACAGAGAGCAGCTACTGCTGACACCTGCCATTTTTTTTAAATGCAATGCTGTGATTTTTGTCCAATTCTTTTTCATTTTACATTTTTTAACCTGTATAGTATTGAAAAATCAAAGAAAAGCAAAATTATGTCAACAAAATTAAATGTTACGATGATGAATGGACTTTGGTATTTACCAACTCAAAAGTGTAACAGTCAGGATTCTTTTCCTCTTGGCATGCTTCTATTGTCACATGCATCCTACGCCACCTCAACCTCCCATTTCCATTAAGGATTCCTGATCTTTCAGACCAATAATTTAAAAATTCTACTCTCTCAAACAACATAATATTGAAGGTAATCATACATATCTCACACTAGATGAAACTTCAGCTGACAAAAAAATCACCTACTCTAACTCTGTACACTAATCTCTCTTGCAAAATGTCTCCCACGGTGGGAATGCTATGGCTTAAGCCTGAACAGAAACTGCTGTTGGTTTGCCTCCATCTGCCAGCCTGCGAAATGCAGAAACTCAGAGGCATTGAGCCACTGCTGCTGTAGAACTGGTACCCTGTAGGAGGTGGGCAGGGCACACCACCAGCAGCTCTATTTCAAGATAACTTGGTTTAATCCATTGCTGAAGGTAAATCAACAGCTGGCTAAGTGTTTGTGTAAACATTGGAACTACTGGAGTTTGATTTCCTATGGACTTGTGGTTGACCAGCTTTTAAACTGGTTTTTGTCAACAAAATTCCACAAGAGATTCTCAGCTGAGTGAAGGAGGAGATCTCATCCCTGCTTCCAATCTTCTTCCATTCCAGAAACAAACGGATGGACAAATCAAGATAGCAGTATTATACCAACACAATTTCTTACTGAAACTAGCATTAAAATCTCATCTTTTACTCTGGTGTCATATCATTTTATTCCTGATATAAAGAAAGATTTCAACCTATTTTCTATCATGTCTACAGTTTTAACTGAAACAGAACAGCCACTAAAACCTAAGAACTGCATGGTGGGATCATAAACCACTTTCAAGATGGCATAAACTATAAAAACTCTTAAGAGAATTTTTTCTTCAATAATTCACCTTCCAAATAACAATTTGCGCTTCTTGCTTAATCCAATGCCAGTGACTTTGAAGTTTCTTTACGCATACTCCTTGACCTCTTAAGTTGTAAAAACTATGACAACAGTCTTCCATATGGAGCAGTGGACCCAGAGGATCTGCAGTAGCTGTAAATGCAGGAATGTTGTCCTCAGGCCTGCAAGCGCAGGCAAGGGCTCTTTCCACTCATGGCTAAGAACCAAAGGCTCTGAGCAACAAGCTGTGGCCTATTTAGCTGCCATGTACAAGACGTCTCCCAGCTGCCTGAGGTTGTGATCATTCTAGTATAGCACAATGAAAGTAGGTAGTTTTTTTAATACACCAGCCTGTGACCTGGAGTCTCCATCATATGGATGTGGTATTACCTAGCAGCAGGGTAAAGCGTGCAGTTGAGAGTGGTAATGTCTTAAAATGAACAGAGACCACCTATCAAGGCTCTAAGCCTCAAAATAACCCATCGTCATTATGTACCTAGGGACTAGAAAGCATCTATGAGACAAACCACACTCTCCCCAAACCTCTGTATCAGTCTCGTGTAGCACAATTCCTTTGGCTCAGTGTGCTGCGTGGGTGAAAAACTAGTTTGACTGGCCTCACTGCTCTCTTCTTGGCCTATGATCAGCACATTGTTGGGCATGTAGCAGATCATGACCAGAGGCAATGCCATCTTTCAACAGCCCAACAACATGTGCTGGGTTGAGCATTGCTGACTTTAAAGCTAAGAATTGAGAATGGTGATGCACTGAGGATTTCTGGATGGCAACTGCTCTCGATGTGAGCATACAGCAGGATATCTCTCAGATTTCTGATAAAAAGAATTTGCAGATAAAAGAGAACTGGCTATGAGGGTATGAAGATGTTGCAGTAGAAGGGAGGCCTGTAGACATGGTTAAATATGGCTACCGTAAGTCCAGGTTGCCATAGATCAGTTGTCTGTCCTCTTTTCCAACCAGAAGTGTTCTCCAGGAAGAAGTTAATTGCTGCCTGTATATCTGGGATTGTTGGCGTCTCATAACTGGATGTTACCACCGATGTGCAGCAGCCTCACCTTAGATGTCCCATGTCCAGCAATCCCAAAGAGATCCTCAGAGCAAACACACTATGCCTGGATTGCTTCTGCAAAGCAATTCCAACGAAACCAAGAGAGTCTACCACTCCTGTGAAGTGTTGCATGAACTTATCACACAATTACTTTGAGCATTTCCAATAGTTCCTGAATATATGAGGCTTACTGTACTTCTATGATGCAACCTGTGCACCTGTTTCTGCATCAGAAATACAGTAGCCAAAGGGTTGGATAAACACTCACCAGAGCAGTATCACAGCCAACTGGTTGTTATGCAGTGACCATAGTTTGACTTTCACAACTACTACACCTCTCCCTCAGTCCCCTGTGACATGCAGCCACCATGTTCTGGAAGCTGCAGACCAAAGTTGCCACCACTAAATAGTAAATATCAAAAACTTCCCCAGTGAAGAAACTATGGGCAAAAGGCTTGCTAAGGTCAGGTGTAGAAGAGAGACTGAAGAACACAGGGCAAAGTATAAAATTATATTCTTTGTCGACAGAAGACACATATGCTGAAAGACTATAAGGAAGGTAGGGAGGACATGAACAGCAGCATTCAGAGATAACAGCATAATTCTCTTGGCTTCAGCTGAATCATTTACACTATGGAAGTGAAAAATTTGTCTCTGCTTTGCATCTATGCTTTAATTACAATTAAACTTCTTGGTTACATTGATGCTTTTCAGCTTTGTGCCAATTAGGCACAGGAATTCCATTCATGAGGAACAAATTCTGCTGAAATGGATGGGCTCTGCTAAGACAGCGTGGTAAAGAGAAGGTAGACTAACACCAGTTAAGTTGAATCCTGCAGTAATCCATCCTCAGCCAAGATGTACACACCTGTTCCCCACCCTTCTCCTCCTGTAATTACTTTCAGGGTAACACTTCAGGTATAGTAAAGATTTATTGTCGGGTGACTACTTGTAACTAAAATCTGCGAGAGGGATGTGACCATGAATAAAAACTACATGGTGCCCTTTCCTAAGAATGCCTGTAATTTCAGAGCCGTGCTTTCTCAGAGCTGAGCCTACTTCTGCCAAGACTGAAGGCTTTCTCATGGCTGCTGTACTGAAACGCGAGACATACATGAGCAAGGAAAATACTTTTAGAGCATTTGGAAATAAATTTCAGTTGTGATTTTGAACTTACACAGGACGTAATTAACCCTTCCGTCCAAATTTACCAATTGTAGTAAGAAACTAGTCTAATAGTAATAGTATTCACTAACTGAATGTTTAAAGCCTGAGCAGTTTATGAAGGAAATTATATAACATCGTGTTGTAGCAGCAGTGGATTGAACTCAGTGCCCTAAAAAATGCATAAATTTATTTCTGTCTTAGGAAGTTCCTAGGTCTACCTGTCACCAGCAGGAGATATTCCCAGAAAATCAATTATGCATGTAAGCAAAAATATCATGGAGATGAAAGAGCACATGAAAGAGCAAGCACAATTCTCCTTTCACAACACTGTGAATCAAGAGTAACCCCACTGAAGCCAAGGAGTTACACTGGTGTGAGTGAGAAAAGAACCAGCTCCATTGTCTGAAAATTGCTCAGGCCACTCGTGGAGTCCAATCACAGTAACTGCAGGCAGCTAATATTGCAGGGTTTAATTCAGAAAGCCCAAGACTGAAAAAAGGAGACTGAAAAGAAAGGATCTGAATTTGGTTTTAGCCAAAGAAGCTGAAAAATAGCAGGGAAACGGTGAATGGAAAAAAAAAAAAAAAAAAATCTCCCTCTCCCAAACAATTTTGCACAGAAAAAACAGAGTGAATCTGCATGCTTTGCTTTTTTTTTTTTTTTTAAACACCCTGCATGTGCCCAGTTAACAGCTGCTGAGCTACACGCTTCCCTGAAGGTAAAGTGTTACCTTCTTTTTCCAAACAGCAGACATGTTTCGTGTGTGATGCACATTGTGTTATACCTACCCAGAGTGCTACAGAATGCGAGGCGAGCCTTTCCAACACAGGTCACTCACAGCTTTAGGTGGCAGTGTACTAAACAGTACCTTCACCTTCCCCCGCTTTAGTTTACTTCCTCTAAACACACCCTCCTTTTTTCGTCTTACGTCAGTTAGTTCAGCTTTCCAAGCTCCTGCCACCTCCCCATTTGAAACAGCATTTCTGCCCGTAGCACTTACTCCCGGTAATGGAACAAAGGCTTGTTTCTGGAAGGCTGTCTGGTCACTAACCTCCTCCTGTATCTCAGCCTCCCTTCTTCAGTTTTCTTCCAGTTCTTCTGTCTTCTCCATTTATCTCTCATTACATGCTGTTTGTTTCATCTAGTTACACCTCACCTGCAGCATTACCCTCTCTGTTGGCATTATTGTCCTGATTATAACCATCCAGAAGCTGTTGAGGACCTGTAAAACAGCACATTACGAGTTTACTATGCTGCATTACAAACTGCTACACTGATGCACCATGTCAGCATGACGACAAAACATCAAACTGCATTAAGCCAGATGTGTCAAATAGGATCCACGGAATGCACAAGAACACCATCTCTTCTTTTTCAGGTCATTCTGCCTCCTCTTTTTCTCCTCTCCCACTTTACCCTCTATTTTCTTATCCCCTTTTTCTGTCACTTTATTTTCTTCCTCCCCACAGTCATCCTCCCCTGGCTTACTTCATTGTCCACCTCACATTCCTCCATGCATTTTCCTTCCTCCGGAGTGCCAGCACAAAGGGCTTACTGTAAGAGGCAGTACCACAGCTTTGTTAAATGTGTCTTTGGCTCTTCAGTAAACAAAGTTGCACCTGGATGCATCTTTGGGATCAGCAAACTGAGGGTCTAGTAACCATGCCATTCCCAAAGGCTTAAACCAGAGAGCTCTGAGATTAGCATGACTTTTCAGTTCCCGAATCTCCAAGATGGAGCACACCACAAACAGCAGGAGGAAGCCTGAAATAATTCCAGATTCTTTTCTTCGCATGCACATATTTCCTTTTGCCTTGTGACAGTTGAGGCTCTTAGCAACAAGAGCCCCGCAGAACAGGCTAGTGACTAGAATTTGATGATGTCAGAACAGCAGAAAATGAAAGAAGATGTACTTTGTAATGGCACACAATTGAAAAGCATGAAATTGGTGCCAAGCAATGCTAAAAACAAACAAATTATTTCCCAACAATTCAACATGCAGAGGGGCAGAAAGCAAAGGGTTTTTTTTATGTTCAGACTGTTAATTAAAAGCAGCATAATTCAAGTAGAGAACAAAAGAGTGCTGGTTGATAATAAGTATTTTCTTTCACATGACAACATCAGATTTTCAGGAGCAGCACATCAGCTAAAAAGGTAGAGCACAAACTTCGGACAGTGTCCCTTATCTACAGCTAAAGATAGCTCCTAAGCCTCACTTAGATCAGTCTAAACTTTGGCACATGCCATAGCAGCTGCACAGCATTTAACTGTGCCTCTTTCAGCATGCACCACAGTGCAGAAAGAGTAGTTTATTAAGATATTTCAGAAAACAGTTTCCTCTGAGTGTCTGTCCATTTAAGATTTTGCAAAAATGTGTATATCATTTTTAGAGATTTTTCCATCCTCTGTTGATCTCTGAAAGCCTTGAGGAGATAAGGAAGGAAAATTACTTAACAGCACAAGGAAACAATGAAACCTGGTTCACCCTCACACTATATATGACTAAATGCTGCTGAAATTAATAAAAAAAAACCCTGAATAAGAAGACAAGGAAAAGTTTCTCACATAGTTGTAAGATACCATACTCAATAATACTTTCAAAAATTATATATTTTTCCAGAGATTAACATGATTTTAAAATTGATGTCTCTTAAACATTGAAGCTTTTTCATTTTTTATTTTCTGGTTGATATTAAAGTGGTGTAATACATCGTTTCAAAAGGAAATATATTTATGTTCTTATTTTATCTTTTTAGGAGCCCCAGAATGTACTATCCATTATTTTTTATTGCTAATAATATCCTCTAGCAAAGACCCTGCTTTTAGTAGTGTTACTTGTCAATATTGTAATTATTTGGAAATTTTGTATTTGTACTATTAGAGGTCCTTACCTAGACTTTAATTCTTAGTGTCCATTCATATCAGCAGGTCTAGTGATTTCCTCGTTCTCTAAAGCACATTATTTCATACAGACAGATTTCTGCCTCTCTGTGCAGTTCAGCCATCTGCAGAGATTGTGCTCTGTACTGTAACTTCCAAACATAGGACTTAAGACAGCAGTCCTGGTAAGAAAGATATAAAAAGAGACAAAAAGAGAAGAAACAGTAAATTTAAATATATCTGTGCTAAAACACAGAATGAAAGTTTGACTTCAAGATCAAGTGGGGAATTTTTTTAGCTCTCCACTTCCTATGACAATATTCAAGACCATATGCTTTTTTTCTGATGGGCAACACTCACTCTGATTTACTTAATCAAGTATCTACAAATATTAGGAAAAAAAATTAACATAAAACCCAAGGATAATTAAAAATAAGGAAAATACAAAAAAAAATCCTAACTGTATATGCGATAAATATGGGGAGAAAAAAGCTAAAGTGGAAGAGTTTCACCATAAAAACATATCACATGAACACTGCAAATGGGCTTGAAAAGTCTCTCTGTGAATAGGACCAAATACATTGTCTGAGTAAACTGCAGAAAAATTGCACTGTAATATGCACTAATTACAGTATCTTGGTTGTGGGGTGTTGTGGGTTTGTTTTGGGGTTCATTTGTTTGTTTTCCCCAGTACTACACATTTATTTTGTTGTACGCATACACATTTTACTGTACTAATTCTACTGGGACTGCTTAAAGAGCCAACATTTCAGCACCTGTTCACTTGATTTGCCAAATAATGACTATCACACATCTGGAGTTCCTCTGGAGACATCCTCTTTTTATATGTGGAAATTATCTCCCAGTGGAATCTCACCACTGCAGGTAGCAACTTTCAGATTCAAGACATCTTGGGCCAACAGTACCTGCACATATGCAGACCAAGATGTTCTAGTCCAATGCCATGCTCGGCAGTGCACGCGTCAGGTACGTGGTGGGCGTGCTGCAGTCCACGCATACGTGCTGAGTGTTAGACTGGACATCTCTGACTCCCTGGACGAGCCAGACATACCAGGCAGCAAGTCCACGATGTTCAGAATGCAGCGAATTTGATGCTCATGGATACAGGCCATCTCGGCACTAAACAAACTCTTTTATGTCAAATTTTCCCAGGGAAAAAGACATGAAGCCTGGTGCTGGAGCAGGTAAGGCTCTGCACCTTGCGTAATTTGTCTTTCCTTAAAAAAAAAATACACATTTCAGTAAATCTCCTTGATACAGGGACATTCTTTTCATCTGACTTTTGCACAGTGCCTGTCCCAAAGAATTCCTGCATTTTGTAGCAATAAAAAAAAAAAGAATCTGGATGAGAACAGGTTGCTTCATTCCCCCCATCACCACTGTGGAAGTTAGGAAGTTACAGGAATCAAAGCTCCTTCGGATCTGATTAACTACAGAAATACACAACAAAGGGAGAAAGTAAGGAGTCCAGGGCAGTAACTCTTCAGTTTCATTTTTGAGCAAACTTTTTTTTTTTCTCTGTGTGTACAGTACTCTTTACAGGTGATTTCAGTTTATGTAGATTTTTAAAATAATAATAACAATGATGATCGAGGCTTATACAAACTTTAGGCTTGATCATTATCTACGTAAGAGTTGCTGGTATTTACCATTGTATCAGTCCTCAAGCATGAAGTTACAATCAAGAAGACAACACAGTTTGTCTTCAAAGCATTCTAAAAAGAATATGAAATCACTTGCAAGATCTGTATTTGGAAATTATTTCTACTATTTGTCTTTGGTCAGTGTTAATAAATCAGAAGCTGACACAAAAATTCCAAAGTCTTTCTGCATGCATAACACTTTTTTCTTTTCAGTAATATATTAATCAGTCAGCAAATAATTAACACAATAACTCAAAGCAATTGTCTCATTATCACTGTTTAATTCACAACAACAGGAATCAACCAACTCTCTTGACACCTTAACAATGCATTAAATTCACAATAACTAATGTAAACAGCGTCTAATTTCCTAGCATTCATTTAATCTGAAATACAGGCACAGACATTCTCTTGTACAATCAAGCATAGAGAGAACAGTGTCAAACATCATCCATGGTTGATGAAAAAAATGTTAGGGGTATCTGCTTTTAAATTTTATGTTATCACATAATTAAAGACTGTTAAAATGTAGTGCAGAAGGCAAGTTATATTGGCTATAGCTGGACTTCTGACTATGGCAGCTTTTTGTTAACATGGTTTGCTGTGCTGTTGTCTTCTATATTTTTAACAGATAGAAGCAACAGAAGGAATTTCAGATTTCAAACTTTTAATGTTTTATCTTGCAAGAATTATACACAAGTGTACAGAAATTAAAATGCTGAGATAACTTGGCCAGCCCCTGCGAACTCTACAAAGAATTCAATTTATCTCCATTGAGAGCTAGTGGAGTCATTACATTCAATTGACTTTAATAAGACTTGGACAAATCCCCAAACCTACAGCCATACTTGGCAGCATCCCCAAAAACAGTCAATCAATGACATAATTTTAAATGCATAAAGAAACAACATAAAGAAAAGAGGGTATCAGTTCTCATCCGCTTTGTAGGCTCGTGAGGAGAGGATGGAGGGAGTGTAGGAGGGCGAGAGGCCTTTTCCTCAAGCCTAAGAGTGCTGAGGGATGAGTACTGAAATCTGAAAGATGACCTGTCATGACAGCAGCAACCCCCCAGCTACCTGATTTTCAGTCAGAGAGGAAGAGGCATGCACTGACAAAAGCAGAGAGATGAGACCAGGCTGCCTGCCTGCACAAGCAATGGCCAGTTTTCTGAAAGCAGGAATCCAGGAAAGGCTAAACAAATGTGCACTTCTCCTCATTCTCCTTACAGATCCATGGAAACCTCAGGAAAACCTCAGTCAAAAAGCAGCAGGGAATATTTGGAGAACCCTACATCCTAACCCTCAAGTACCCTGCAAATTTAATTTAGCATTATAAACAGACTTGAGGACATATTTCCAGG
The DNA here is from genome assembly GCF_000691845.1 of Merops nubicus. Classification (NCBI taxonomy): domain Eukaryota; kingdom Metazoa; phylum Chordata; class Aves; order Coraciiformes; family Meropidae; genus Merops; species Merops nubicus. The sequence continues at coordinate 4,880 of NW_008607235.1, read as the reverse complement.
AAGGTAATATCAGACTCCAAATCTATTTTTAGGAGTATTTTTTAAAAAGGCCTTAATTTTACAGGCTGAGTGGCCAGAGGCACCCAGTGACCTCCAGGACACTCAGTACTTCTAAGATGTGAAGCAACAGCCTCTTTCTCCTGGCTTTTTTAATAGATAGAAGAACAGTTTCTATGGCACTGCTCCCTGAACATGCTACCCAGCAATTAAACCAAGCTGCAATATGTAATTTTGGTGCTGCCTATTACAAATGTTCTGGTTTCATTAAATCACACTCGGAAGCACCCAAAGGGTTACCAAACCTTGCATCATCCCAGCTACACACACCAGCTCTCTAGCCACAGCAGTGTGGCTCAAGCCTGTTAGGGGAAAAAAAAAAAAAACCAAACATTTTCCTTATAAATTGCTGCTTTGGTTCTAAATTCATACATGGCATTTAGACTCAGAAAAAATTCTGAAGAAACTCTTCTCCCTCACTTCCAAAGACTATATACAGAGAACTGACCATGCCAGACAGAGGGAAATCTTTAAATAATGGGAGGGAAGGATACCTTATTTATTGAGCTGGTGTAAACTCACAACCACTTTGCTGTCTGTCACTGAAGGCAGAGTTAGATACCACAGCATACCACTGGAAAACAAAGTGTAAAGAATGGCAAACGTGAATGGGAGAAATAACACAACTCTATAATAGAGAATAAATCTCATTATTTGGGGAATTTAGTTCCACATTTTTGGCTATTTGGGACAAGCAGTTTTTAAGTGTTTGCAAATGCTGTATCTTTGCACCTAAACAAATGACAGTCATCTTAAATATATGGGAGAAGTGCTGTTATACCAGGAAACACAGCACTAACTGTAATGTTAACATAAATATTACAGATGTTATTGATTACAAATACAAATCAAGACTTCTAAGATTACATTCCTATAATTGTAATGACTCACAAGAAAGTAAAACTGCACTTAGCCCAACGTAACTGAAAGTAACTGCTGCTAAAAGGGACAAATTTTGCCACGGTCTGGCTCTGATAACATCCTAATATTACCATCAAGTGAGATCAGCCAGTAGCTCATACATTTATCAGCTGCCTGCTTCATCTTGTCCCCAGTTGATCCCCAATGGTCTAGTCCACTGATTTAATTAAAAATCCCTTTTCTTTCCAACAGCAGAATTTTTTACACCACTTATAATGTTGTTACTGTTCCAGGGTCTTCCAGGTGTATCTTGTATTTCTAATATTAAAGAAGAATCATTAGAAACCCATTCAGAAGTCTTCAGGTTTTCTCTCATCAAGTTGTGTAATACCATTGGCTCTTTATGTTTCTAAAAACACTATAAGCATGTAAAAATAAGTATATGTTGTCTGCAGAAGATTAAGCTTACTTACGTAACATATCTTGGCTTTCAAATAATTTCTCCTACAAAATTATCAGGCAGAAACAAAGACTAACTATAGCCTATATATAAGACTACACATATAGAGAGACTACGTATAAGAGTAACTATAGACACATACAATACATGACTGAGGTTTAACATGATAAATGGTCCCACATAATTTTTCCTGTAGCAAAGCCTGACTAAGAGGTTCCTGCCCTTTTCCTCACCCAACTCCTCCTACCATTTTGCTAGTTTACCCCTCAGTTGTGCTGATGCAACTGTTTGTGAAGCTGCAGTCTAAGCCATAACAATGCAAAATGACCTAATTTAAGAACACAACAGTACAGTCACTCTTGTTGGTCTACTTTTACGAGTCTTAATTTAAAAAAAAAAATGGGGGTGGGAGCAGTTATTCATAATGCTGGTTAAGAAACCATGACTATAAGGTGTATTTCAGTTGTATGGAAAGACTTTCTTATTTAAGTTAGGCCTGTTACAAGTGGAATCTCATGAAGTGAATGACTGTCAGATAGCCAAAGCTGCTTACATTTTATTTCAGGGAAAAAAACTTTTGTTTATATTCCAGTTGCAGCCTTCCCTATTGGAGACAAAAAACTGAAACACAAAAAAAGCCTTCTCAGTTCAGTTTAGTACTCACCAGCATAACTCTCAAAGGACACTTGCACTAGATATACTAGCAATCTCCCACAGAGAATATTCACATATAAAAAGAATAGCAGCAGGTTTTTCTTCAGAACATTGTCTCACAAGCAGTATATAGAAAAAAATACTGTAACATTCTATAAAAGCCTGTTTCCTCCCTGCTTCTTCCCTGTTCAAGAGTTTCAGAGTTTTCTTTTGGACAACAGTGTTCAATTATTTAGAATGAATGTGGTTTATTTCTCCTTCAGTAAAGAAGTACTCAGCTAGCTTCCTGCATCAGCAGCGCAGGTACCAGACACAGCCCCTGTAATTACTGCACTTGCATCACTTTCTTTCAAGCGATTTTCCAGGGCAAGGGCACTGCTTCCTCCCAGACCAGCAGGCTACACATTCATTTGCAGTATTATTAATTCTACAGACTGGAGAACAGTGTCCAGCAGTTCCCATTGCCTTCCTCACAGCAGTCCTACACTTCACCTCCTTCATGTGATTTAGCTAACGTGACCATGACCTGGTAAACTTTGTGAGAGTTACTCCTTCTTCATATTAACTTTGACATGCGCATCTGATGCTGAGACAGAATATTCTCCAGGCACTTGGCAGATGGGAATTGATCATCAAGCATCCAGCGCAGCTGAATGAGGAAACAGCAACCTGCTTGCTCTCTGACTCTTACGCTTCTTGGATCAAAGTCTCCCTGATCCCAAACATTGTCTGTATAAAGTAAGGAGGGCATTGCCATGATGACAAAACACAAATACACCGACATCCTACTGAGACTTAACCAGCAGTGTTTTACTCCAAATGGGGGCTTCATGGGCTCTACTCAATTTTCTTAAAGGAAAAAGAATGAATTGGCAAAACTTCATGGCAATTATGTAGCAGGCTGTTCCTTCAATCTTTAAATAGTTATTTTAACCACTGTCACCAAACTGACTCTTCCCTCAAGCCGTGCAATCTGCTATGGATACTACTTGAAAGCTGTATTTCTTATTCAAGCAGAAATCCCAATGAATAAGAAGACTTTCAGCACTTCTTCTAAGAGTTTATGAGGCCAACTCACCAGTTAGCTTTTTAGACTCTCTGAAAGTCTGTATCTTTGCTTTGCATCCAAGGAACTGTCAGATCCTCATTTTTTCTAGTCCAAAGAACAGCTATTTCCCTGGTTTAAAACGAGCTACCTAGAAAAAAAACAGCCTTCCAATTTTACGGGTTTTAAGTCAGTTTCTTATTAATTTCACCAAAGAGCCTTACAGAAGTATTTTATTATATAGGAAGGGAAATAACATACATACAGAGGAAAAGTTTTTTTATATCACTTTCTGCTGCTGAGATTCCAGGACTGTATCTCTGAATAAAATGCCTAATAAAAAGCAGTTCTTTAACACTTCTTATGGTAGGAAAAATAAGGGCAAAGGGAAGATATAAAAAACCCTTGGGGGGGTGAGGGAGGAGAAAAAAAAACACCAACAATTGCCAGCTACCCACCCTGTGGCAGCTTAGATACATTCTACACCAGTGACATATTTTCACTGCGGAAGGTACAAGAAGGGAAAGATCACCACAGACAAAATTAATATTTAGGTTGCCTATAGAACTTACTGGCTTGCTTTAACATAGTTGTTTATTTTCTAAAAAAGGGCTCTGGTGCTTTCTTCTTCTTTCTTCTGTAATTTAGAGATTCGTGTATCTATTGTCCCTAATTATTAGGTTTATGTAGCTAATTAAGTAGAAAGCAAAATGAATTTTTGAAATTCATGTTTCATCCACAGAACTATTAATTAAAACCTTGGGTTATTTCAAATGCCAAGAATGATTAAGCAGGGAGGTATTTTTTAAGAGCTTCTTCATTTGGGTGGAAGACCTTGCCATGGTAACACTGTTTTTAATAGTATCCGCTTAAAACAACTGCAAAATTATATGTTGCACCGACATAAAGAAAAATCTGTAGAACTCTGAGACATGAAACAAAAAATACTCACTTTACTTCAGATCCTAAGATGGCAAGGGGTAGCTAGAAAGTGTACCTTTTACTTGTGAATTATGGAATAACCACTGGAATACATGGCTGAAAGAACTTCTTGTTAAAAATGAGAAATAAACATTCAGCTTCCAAGGCTGGTAGGGATAAAAAAAGTCCATCTTGTTAAAAAAACAGCCAGAGGAACCATGGCAGACAGACACAAAATTGTAACGTGTGTGATGCATTGTGTTTGTGCACTCAAGGTACAAGTGCACAGCTACCATGCTTCACATGCCTAACAAGCCACCCCATAAAGAAATGGTGTCAACCCACCCTAAAAAGTTCTGGAGTTCATTGGTCCTGATTTGTAGGCCAAGAAGAGTGACTTGCTCCCTGGCAGATAATTTTAGAACAACGAATAAACTCTACTCTCTCCTAATTGTAAACTGCGGTATTTTACTCTTTCTAGCAAAGGCACAGCTCATCTGAGATCAGCCCTGATGGCTCAATCATCATCGTTCTCTAAACAACAAAGACCAAATGCTGACAGAGATGG
>NW_008607235.1:0-283 GCF_000691845.1 Merops nubicus | reverse complement strand
AGTGCTGATCTGATGGCTCCACACTTCCTCCTGAAATAAAATGCTAAAGCAATCGAATGAATGAAAACAAAATATTGTGAGAGGCAGTGAAATATTACTAGTCTTCATTTTATGCATGATGGTGGGCTATGTAAAATTCGGTTACATGCAAGCGTACGTACCTGGAAAAAGCTTATGCCTGCGCATGCTTCCAAATTCCCGCAGGAACCGGTGTCAGCGGGGCCGCAGGATGAGCTGTTCAGTAAGCGCTTGCCAATTCGCAGGTTAATTAAGGCAGCTGTAT
>NW_008607234.1:0-3515 GCF_000691845.1 Merops nubicus | reverse complement strand
CAGTTCATCCCAAAGCCCAGCATGAAGACAACAGGAGATTGGCTCCAGTGGGCTTCCTGCAACCTTAGCTCCCCGTGGCACCTCCTTGGCTAGTGATCCAGGAAAAGCTGTAAGTACTAATTGTAGGACTGTGGAGTTGGCATTGAAGAGTAACCAAAGCACGTACTGCCTGAAGGCAGCCTGGGCAGTATGGAACAAACAAGCAGTGAATAAGTGCTGTGCCTTATTCACCCCTCTGCAGAGGGCATGCTGTAAGGTGTCCCAACATGACATCAGAGATGGCAAGGTTCCATAGGCAGCACAAAGAGGCATCATAGGTCTGTTAGTGATGCTACTGCAGATTTGGCTGGAAGGTGCAAATGCTTGGGCAGAGCAACAGACAAGCATTGATTTATAAGTTCTTCCAAGAAGCAGCATTATTTAAACACATTTAGTAAGCAGAGGTTTCCTTCTCATTCTTAGCTTAGCAAAATGATGCTAAGGCTGTCTGCCTCCATTCACTCAGCCTAGAGGACTTTGGTCCCTCTTGAGCCCTGTGGGAAGAGAGTGAGCTCTGCTTCTTGAGAGAACTGTTTTCTGCAGGGTTATGTCCTTTGAGACATGGAAAACCCCAGTGAAGAGCAGGTCTTCTGCAGGTTTTATCACCAGAAGGGACCCTCCTAGTCACCTGAGCAGGTTGTTTAATATATGCCATAAAAACATATTAACTCATTTTTTGAACCCATCTGACTAAACTGGAGCTTACAGGTCTTGCCTGGAACATTCCCAAGTCATTTAGTTGGACAGTGTTCTTGGATTCTGTCACTGACACTGTTCAATCCTTGCCAGCCAGCACTGTCTCACTACGCCTCCTTACATTACATCGTGTCCAGGCCATGAGCTGATCAACAGCTGAGTAGCTTTAAAAAAAAACTTCACAACCAAAACCATAAGTCCTTTGCATGTTCAAGGCAATAGGGTTAAAATGCTTGGGCTCAGTACAAAAGCTGCAAAGCATCCTGCAGTGTGACTGCAGCATTTTTGAGCTTCTCTGTTATCAGTGCATCCTGGAGAAGAATGTTCCCTTGGACTGGAGGTAACAGAGGGTGCAGGCATTTGTTCAAGTGACATGGAAGGAAAGACTTTCTCCAAATATGGCAGATAATCAGAAGATTAAGGAGCCTCTCTCTCAGACATTAAAACCAAAGGTTGGAAGAGCAGTGCTAGGATGCCTACATCATCAGCTGAAACCTACCTCCACAGCAGTGCCCAAGATTCCTACTGCCTGGTGTCCAAGTACATAAGAATCAAAATTGTCCCACAATGGCCAGCTTGGCCATTTTGATAGCCATTGATACAAAGTGATGCAGCCCTGAGACTAACCACTCTTGCTGATTCAGTAAACAAAGAGAGCACTGCTGGGGGATGTTATTCACGAGAGCAAGGTGTGTGAGAACTAAACCCTGGGCCAGCACTTTTGCCATCTTTATTGCAAATTTATTCCTTTTGTGAGCAAGAGGCTGTATGTAAGCACTATATCACCACAACCATGTTTGGTAGAGGCTCCATCTGGGTTTCAATGGTTTCCTTAAGTCAGAATGATCCATTTGCAAAATTCTTTGGCAAGGTCATCTCAGGAGGATAGAGAAAAATCACACACTGAGCATGCCAGCCCTGAGCTGTGGCAGCAGGCATTCAGAGGAGTGAAGGCATTTCTTTGGCTAAAAAGAACATTTACCAGGGTATCAATTTTTGCTGCTGGTTAGCACACGAGCTTTACTTTGTGTGACACTTTGATTCCCCTGGGCTTGAAATACAGTTTAGTCTGTAGTTTGCTGAAACTGTTTATCAAGGAGGATGTAAACTTGGTCATTGTGCATTGCATAGCTGTACAGACATAAGGAGGGTCACTCTCTCCAGAGGGGACAATTAGCTTTGCAGTGCAAGAGTCCTGCCAGGATCAGCTGCTTCCTCTCATTTTCTATCAATGCTTGACAGCTCATTAAAAGTTTGGAAGGAAAAAGGTTTGATTTGCTTCACTTAGAAGCAAAGCTAAGAGTCTTACCCTTTTGCTCAAAGGAGAAAAAAAAAACAACAAAAAAACAAGCCACCTTCACTCTTCCCAGCTTTTCTATGCTATGCCATAGCAGACAGCAGGGGAGGACCAAATTCTGTGCACATTATTGCCAACAGTCTTTTTGGGCTTTAAAATGGATTCTTCAGTCAGACATTAATTTGCAGTGCAGGAAATGATTTAGAGCTACCTGCAAGTTTAAGGCACACAGCTGCATCAGTGATGCTGAAGGCACAATTTCAATGTAAACTTTGCAGCTTGCAAAGCCCTAAACCTCAGGTGTGTGGTTTTTTGTTTTGTTTTTCCCCCCCCTAAATAGAAACAGAGGCTCTGCAAGGCCTGATCCACTTTAGGCCCTGCATGCCAAAAGGCATAGGCTGAGAAGGAGTTAAACATGCATGTGACAGCATGGCTGGTGCTGCTCCCAAGAACTGTTATGGTGTTTGGATGCAGTGTGTTAGTGTGACATCAAAATCCACGTGTGCTTCGTATACCTGCAGGCAATGCTTGGTCCCTGCTAAACAAGGCAGGCAGAGCTAGGATGAGAGCTACGAGACAGAGGACTCAATAATTTAGTTCCATTGAAAAGAGATCTCATTTAAGATAGTGACAGTCCCAAATAACTTGCCAAGAACACCCACAACAACACAATGCTTTTTCATTCTTTTATCGCAGTCTTAATGCTAAAAAAAGAGTCTGCTGACAATACCTTTTTATACAAGTAAAAGCTTTCATGTGACGTTTTCTGGCACTCTGTCAGGTTACTCAGATAGAAAAGGCAGATGTAGATTGACTATCAAAATCCAGTCAACACATTTTTCTCTCACTAAAACCAATGCAAACTTAAGGTAAACAATCTACCAGGAACTCCCCGTTTTTGCAGCTATATGTCTCTCAGCAAGAAAAAGACAGACAAACAATAAAAACCTGGGGGGAAATCCTGGCCTTACAAGACTTTGTGTTCCTCCCTGGTAAGCCCAGACAATTGTGCCACTTTGCACTCCCTGGGCTGCCCTGGCTGGTGGGAGCACAGGAACACCTGCTGCAGCCTCAGCCCTTTTGTGCTTCTTGCCTTTAGATCTAACTCTACCTGTTCATACACTTGGCTTACAAAGCAAATCCAACAAATCCAGCTCAGCATCCCAAACCACCTCATTTCTGCACAGGGAATCAAAGCATTCCCAGAAGCTGCACCTTTTCCTTGCTATGTACTTGTACACTGCACTTCTCATAGCATGGTACCCCATCTCTGGGTCTCACCTCTCAGCCCAGACCTTCCACTCTCTCCACTCATCAGATACAAGTTTTGCAACCCTTTGAACCAACTTCACATAAATTAATCACACAGGCAATAACTCAATGTCACACCTTACCTGTGGCTCCTCTGATAGCCTCATCTCTCCTGGCGGATGAACAGCCTTCTCAAGCCAACACCCAAAACTTTCCCATCTTTTCTGAAAAA
>NW_008607233.1:0-9484 GCF_000691845.1 Merops nubicus | reverse complement strand
GGTGCTGGAGGGCAGCAGGGGCTGTGCAGTGGAGCTGTCCCCGCTGTGATACCACTGGGGGTGCTGGCAGGCTGGCATGTCCTGCTGCAAGCTCTGTGCTTTGGGGAGAGCCGGGAGAGCAGCTCCTGCCTCCTGTTTAGGTCCTTAGTGAGGCTTTTGGAAGCTTGGCTCCAGCTCCTGAGTGCTGTAACTCCACGGATTCAGGGGCACAGATCTAGGCAGTGTGTTTGAGAAATGTGTGGGGACACTTGAAAAGTGTCACTGAACAACACTGGGAGAAACCGTTCCCTTGCCAAGGCTCCTTCCTTTGGCCTTTCCACGGGGAAGAAGGCGGCGAGGATGAAGAGGTGACACCTTGAACTGAGTAGGTAGGGTATTTTCCTGTCTCTTCCTAAACTAGAGGCAGTACCCCTGCTTTTGTAGCTGGCTCTTACAGCCACTCTGACGAAGAGGGAGGCTGGGACCTATTCCCTCAGTCTGAACAGCTGCAGTTTGGGCTGAGATTTATTAGAAGCAGGAAGGGGAGGGCAGCATGAGTGGCAGTGTTACTGCAGCTTGGTGAGCTAAAGCAGTGTGAAGTTCGGGTGCTGAGCTCGCCTGATGCCTTTCATAGTTTGCAGTGGCCATGGACAGCCTGGCAGTGGCCATGGAAAGAAAGCTCTGGCCAGCCCCAGAGTCTACCTGCATCCCAGAGGCCACACGTGTCCCTTGAGGTGCCACAGCAGCACTGAGAGAAATGTGTGTGTGCATTGCTGAACTTTCTGCTCTTTGTTTCATTTCAGAAAAAAAATTACTTGTGTACAAAGATCAGGAAAAATACTGTAATCTTCCTCAGCCATGAGGAGGTTATTCTCTACTTTGTCTGGTTTCACAAGTCAGAATGTTGCATCTCTAGAAAATCAAGACGTTTTATATTTTGTTTGTGCCTAAACCCACTCAAGTGGAACAAACTTTTAAATATAAGAAGTCCTCATCTTATATTTAACCCTCTTTCATAGTATGTGAGCTACATGCACTAGGAGAGCCTCCTTTGTTACTAGCAGAAGTGTGACATAGCTTTATTTTTCTGCTAGGGAGCTTGCTGTACTCTTGAATAATTCAGAGGGATATTTTGCAGTCGGTTCTGTTGCCAGTTAGAGAACACAGTATGGCCAGGACTCCTAAAGCAGACGAAACAAGCGTGTCCTTTTGTCCTGACCTTGCCCTGGAAAATGGTCTCTGCTTAATATTAAAATACAGTGAGGTTCTGTGAATGAAAATGAAAGAGTTACCCTTAAAGTAAGAGTAACTGTTGCTAAAAGAAAAACAAATATTTTCATAGATGATCAACTGCAAAAGTTACTGTGGTTTTGCATTCCCAGTGCTGTTGGAAGTTCACCTCCAAAATGGGCAGTGCCAGACAGGCTTTGACAAAATACATACTCCTGATACTTGTCATTGTCCATTTTTTAATAGTACAGGATCAGTTTCAGATTTATCCTTTTGTATTGGATCGGCTATTGAAAAAAAAAAATCACTTGGATGGGTCACTCTAACTTGAATGGACTTTCTTGAAGAAGTCCTGAATTTATAGCAAAGTCCACCCTTACTCAGGGAAGTGCACAAGGATGTTTTCAGCCATGGTGGTTTTCCTGGTGCCCATTCTTTTATACTGCTGATCTCTGAATAGTTGGAGTGACCTTTTTCAAGAAAATTGAATCCTCCACTTTTTTTCTGTTAAGGAAGAAATGCCATTGCAGTTTAATCACAGTTCCTTTCTAGTATGGGAGACACCAGAAGAATGTTCTCTCTGTAATCCAACAAAATGAAGAATCAGAAATAGGATCATGCCTCTCTAGATCTGTCCCATGTGAACATCGGTGAGGCATAAGATCTATTTAAGGTCAAGGACAAGTTTGACAAAAGATAACACGGGTGTAAACTGGCGTAAAATAAATGTTAGCAGGAAGTTCAGCTTTCAGCCCGAAGCTAGTGAGATCCTGCAAGAAAATGTGGGAGGAGGAAGCAGGAAAATAACTGGCTTGCAGGCACAAGTTGATTTAAATCATATAAAAAGAAAAAGCTTTATGCCATTAAAGTCTCTGACAGCAGAGAGCTGAATCAATGACCGTGAAGTTCCCGTGTACTGGATGCCCACTTGCCTTCCCACCTACATGAGTTACAAATAGACGTAGGAACCTGCAGGCTTCAGAGAATGAAGTTCCCTCTCAGGCAGCTCTTTCCTGCATGCAGAAGGAAATGAGAGAGAGAAGCCCAAGTTTGCTCATGAAGTGCAGTCAAGCCTACGCCCAGCTCACCCTCCTATCCCTCTTGGTCAGTGTTCCAAGGGTGAGGAAGGCCTTAAATTAATAAAAAGTGTAAAGCTGAGAATGAGTTTATGGCTGGACAATCATGCTTATCACTTTTTCTTTAATGAAAATATATTTAGGCTATGTCTAAATATTTTAATAACATTTTAATCATAAAGCAAGTGGATTTTATCCTAGCCATAGGAAGCAGCAAACGTTTGGTGCATCAAAATTTTCCATGGTAGTCTTTTTTAGCCTATGCTCACTTTTTCCTTCTGAACAGACTGTACTCTAATCTAGTGGAACAAAAAAAATCTTGTGTTTTCGTCAGTAAATAGATATCCAATGGCCAAAGCAGGCAGAGGGTTAATAAAAATGGAAATTCTGTTAAAATTACTAATCAATCTGTTTTAATGTTTTATAGTCTCCCCTGCCCCTGACACATGTTCTTCTCTTGTAAAGCACCTTATTGCTTCCTGCTTGCTTGCTGGCTTTTAGCAAGTCAAGCAGCTTTCAAGTTGCTTTGATGTTAATTATAGAACCTGTTCAATAGGGCTTGCTAGGTGAAGGAAAATAGCTCCTATGTTTAAGAAAATACATAAATAAACAGACAAGTGCTCTGTGTTTTGGTTCTGAAGAAGGAAATGACAAGATGCTGATGACTTCACTTGTGTTGTCAGACACAGGCTGCGTTGGGGAGGTGTGCTGCTCTTGGTGGGCAAGATCTGATGTGAGCTGTGTTCGCTTCTCTGGAGAGAAAGGGGATCTGTGTGCTGAGAACTGATCCGCGGCACTGCCGAAGGAGTTGAGCTTGGACACCTCTTGTGCCAAAGTGAAAGATTCAAGAAGCAGGGATTTTGCCTGAGCTCACAAAAGCAATTATTGTGAGCTAGCCCATTGTGTTGTGGGTTGTCCCAGCTCTTCCATTTGTCCTGCTCTGGACGCTGGTCCAGCCTGAGCTGTGTTTACTGTATTCTATTGAAGTGTTGTTCTGTTGACATTTTAGCTACAGCTCAGTTTGGGGCGTTACCAAAACTGGTCTTGCAGTTCTGATAACACTCCAGCTGTCTAAGTAAAACAGCCACCAGGGTAGGTCTGAATCAGTCGGTCAATGGCAAGACCTAAACCCCCTGTGTGAGAGCGTGAGGTGGGCAGGGCAGGGTGGCAGCTGGGGGCTGAGGGTGCCTCCCTCTGCCGTGGATGTCCCAGGAAGTCACAGCCTCCTTCCCCAATGTTCATCCTGTATGTAAATTGTGTTGAATCATAAAGAACTCGTCTACCAATTCCTAATCAAGGAATAAAGGTTTAATCAGAGAATTTGTGCCATGTTTGGAGATCTTCAAATTAAAAGCTTGGTACTTGTGTGAATATTAATGAATATTAATAATTTCTAGTACAATGCACCGTAGCCATTACAGCTGGTTGTGGAGTCTGTCAGAGACCAGGGCTGTGTTGAATGACCAGCCAGTACCTATCAGGGAGTGATGAAGAACCTCCAGCTTATTAGTGGCCTTGTGTTTATAAATTACTAATGATATACAAAGGGAGAGGGTGGAAGGTGTATCGTTAAAAAGTGCTTCTGAAAGATGTAAAGTAAAATTTCTGGCCTGATCTTTCCTATAAGAATTGTAGTGTTTTTGCTGATGGAAAGATACAATTTTCAGTATTAAGGCTTGTGCTACCAGTGTTTTAAATGAACCTGTGCTTTAGTATGCAATAAATACTGAAATCAAGCCCCTAAAACCCTTTTCTTTATAATAATACTACCTTTTGGTACAGTTATTACTGGTGTGCTGTTGCTGGTCTGTGGCAGGTGCCAGTGTGTGTGTTGTTTCCAGAAGCAGTGAGTGGCATGGCATCTTACATGCTATTTTAGAGTCATCATAAAGCATTTCCTGGAGTAGAACCATATGAGACTGTAACATCTCATTGGGGGAAAGAGATTCTTACCTATCAATAGCAGTGCAAGGCTTGTAATTTTAAGTCTTTCTAATTTAAATCACGAAAATCTGTTTTTCATGAATAATTCAGAGATCTGATTTAGAAGAATTATTTCTAGCCCATGTATATTAAACAGCCAACCTGCTATGCCAGTTCTGTTTAAGACACTGTTGATGGGGGGTTTCTCTTTCCTCCAGAAATGATCATCTTGGTCTGTTAGAAAATAAAGCTGCTGTGATGTTTTGTCCTTTTGATTGCATGAGGATTTTTCTTTAAACCTCGTAGGCTAAAATTCAAGCTGAAGAAAAATAAACCCCTTACTACGGGAGCTCCTAGAATTCAATTTGGAGAGAGCAAACCTTGTACTATATCCATTAGGAAAATGGCAGTATTCTTCCATTTCCTGATGTTATTCAATTACTTACCCTGCTTCCTGCTTTTAGCGTAAACTGTGTATTTTAGCTCATGACCTTTGACAGCAAATTGAATCAGAAGTGGAGATGCAATGAAAGTTGTTGTGGGGTTTTTTTTAAAGACTCTTTAAAAGCATTGATATGTAGGACATTTTGGGGTTTGAGGTGTGTTGTGTTTGATTTTTTTTTTTTTTTAAATAAGCTTTGCTCTGAATTTTGTAATATGGTGCATTTTTTTTTGGAAAAAAGGCTATTTAATGTCCTTCCTTCTTTGCCTTGGAGAGCAGGCAAAGAGAGTCTACATAGCTGCTCCTATTAGTGCATGCCTGCTGAAATTAGCATTGCGTATTTTAGTTAGTACCAGTAAAAGTGGAGTTTGTTTACTTTAGAATCAAAGCCTTGTTTAGATTGGATTAGCACTTCAAGAAAAATATTTAACTTGTAAAATGATGCTATTGACACAAAGTGGTTACAAGTCCAAAGTTATCCTGGGCTTTGTTTCGCCACTGTTGTGGCCTTTCCCTTCTTGCCCATTCCCCACTCACAGGTTTTTATAGCATTTAAATTATTTTATGCAGTTTAAAGGCTTATGATGGAATGAAAAAGTGGCTTTTTCTGTGGAAAGTCATCAAAAAAGTACAAACCAAGTCTTTTAAATGTGAGACAAACTTTGTAACGTGTTACAAACACAGTGCCTCTAAGTGAGTAAGGCTTGTGTCTGTAAGAACTGAGGAACATTGATAAAACAGTGCGGGAGGTGTGTTTGCATGGCATCCTAAGAACCCTCTGGTGTATTGCTGACTCCAGCATGCTCAAATGTATCAGGAAACCTGTAGAAAGTAGCTCACCATCAGCCCTTTTGTGGCTTTCATCTTGCCACAGTTTTACTGTCTTAGAAACAGGGGCTTGATTTTCCAAAGCTTCTCAGCACCATGGCTTACCAAGTCCTAATGCCAAACTGACTTAAAGTACTGAGAGTCAAAGTCCTAATAAAAGTGGTGGGATTTAGAGTCTAGGTTGCCTCTGTGGCTATTGACCTTTAGACAAAATCTGTTTCTCATTTACTCCTTCTACTCTGCCCTCGGGGAAGGGAAAGTCAGCCCAGCCATGGTGTCTGCACTGGAGCTGCAGTCAGAGACCTGAGACTTCACCTGCACAAACCATGCAGTTTCTCATTTATACAAGATTTTAATTTTTCAATATTTCCAGCTCTGATGCACCTTAAAAAAAGAGGAAACTGGGGGGGGAGGGAGTACAGAAATGTTTGCAAACTAACAGTGCTGCAAATACCCTCTTGAATAAGAGGGGTAAACCTTCATATAGATTATTCTGATCTTTAGCTCCTCCTTGACTGCAGCTCATTTACAAGCTTTCTATCACACTATTTCCCTTACACTTGAGACCAGTGCAAACACAGACCAAAGTATTCATCTGAAGCTTTCCAGCACAGGTCCCCCAAACCTACCTAAAACTGCAGAAACCATTGATAAGAAAATCAGCCAGCCCAGCCATACCCATTTCCATGATCCTGATGAAACTTCTCACACACAGTGTTCCCTGAGCTTGTCTACTGTCAGTTGAGTGAGACTTTAATAGTTCTCAGCTTTATCTGACCAAAATGCCTTCATGCCATCGTTTCCCCCAAAATACATTGTTTTTACTAATCCTGTGTCTTAATAGAATAATGACATTTTGAGGGGAGTAAGAGCCCATAGATATGTTCAGAACTTGCACTTGGACTGAACTTGAACAGAACTTGAGTGCAATAAGAAAAGAGCAGGAGATGTCTTAATTTTTTGTTCTGCTGTGAAGGAGTGAACCCCCCCTTCCTTCCCTCGGTTACAAAACCCGCCTGCCCCTCACCCCAGCTGCTGTGGGATCTGCTTGCACTGGAGATGCAATCTCTTTTTCTGCAGTGAGTTGCAGTACTTTCAGTCCTGTGCACAAGGCTGAGTTGTATCATGGTCCTTCCTGGTTTGTGCTAGGAGAGAGCCTGGCTTTTCTGCCTTTATATTCATCTAACCTGGTACGAGAGCTCTGCTGCTTTGGGCTGTGTTGTTCTGCAGGCTGTTCCAAGATAACATTTAATTCTTTCTTGTCCTGGCTCCAGCAATGCCAAGTATTTGTTGAACATCTGTCAGTGGGTTCAGATTATTAACCTAACTTCTGCTCATTTATGTTAATAAAAACATTTGAGCTTCCTAACAAGCATGTGTAACAGTTCCTCACACTACTAGTCCCAGTGAAATCCAGCTGAGAGGATTGACACCATCTTAACCCAACTGGCTGCCCAGACCTGGAAGGTGGCACAGCTTATGAATGATTGTGTTTAATCTTCAAACCCTAAAGCTCATCATATTTCGGGACAGAGTAGAAAATATGGGAAATGGACACCAGAACTGTTTCCAAATTTGGCATCTGTAATCAGAATGTTGTGGTCTGTTGTCCGGGTGCAGCGTGCTGCCTGTTGGCTGTTAGGTTACAATGCTGACAGAAGTGTGTAGAGGAGCACAGAGGCACATAAAGCTGGTGAGATCAGGACTCATAAGTGCTCTTCTCAGACCTGCCATGGGGGCAGGTCCCTTCTGTCCAGTGGGATTTGCATCCCCAGAGATTTCCAGACCTCTCCTGAGCAGCTTGATCTCTCCTGAGCTGAATCAGCATTACTTGGAGAGGGGCTTGGATGAGGTCACCCCAGAGGGGCCTCTTCAACCAAAATTGTGTGTTGCACTGAGCAAGTAATTTCTGGGAACAGAAACTACCATTTGTTAGGGTTATTTGCTGTCTACTATTGGGCTGCTCGTGTAATGTGTATAGCAAGCAACTCTGAAGCCAGCTTGGGAAACGGTCCCTGCGCTTGGGTCTCCAAAGGCCTCCACTTTATTGTCAGTACACAGTGTTTGCAAGTTGAATTAAAGGACAGATCTCCTTTTTGGACTACACATAGTCTCCTGGGCACTGAAACGCTCTTGGAGCCATTCTCCTGAGCCCTATAATCTTTTACTACAGATACTATTAATAAAAGTATTAATTACAGTGCTCTGGAATTAGGATTTCGTAATGAAACCTCAAACGGAAAACTCAAGCCAGGTTGGCCGAATGTCATGAAACGTTCAAACTTGAGCTGCAAGTAAAATAAAAGTCTGAGTTGTTTTAAGGTTTATGGTTAAAAGAATGTAAAACTTTTCAGCTTGTCCAAGTTTTGACAGAAAACCTTGCAGTACTTGGCAGGCCTGGCTGGGTTTCCTTAAGTGTGAAATGCAAGATAAAGCTGGTGACTCGGAGCCAAGCACAACGAAACGAAAAGGTTCTCCTGAAACAAAGAGAAATGGAGATGCATGGGTTTCTCTCACAGCTCTCTCCCAAATCCTCACCCAGTTCAACAGGGCACGCTGGCTGAAGCATGTGGGAGAAGGTGCAACTGGGAGTCCTGGGTCCAGCACGTGGCTGGTGAGCACGGCTCTGCTGACTTCAGGGCAGCTGGGGGTCCTGTGCCAGCTGAGGGTCTTGCCCGTCGCGCTTCTGGTTAGTTGTAGAGTGAGCAGAGAAGTGAGATAAACTCTTCAAGGCTTTCACGTCGCCTCGTGACGCGTACAGCAGCACTGACCTACCAGCTGTAATTAAAAACTGTTTCAAATACATTTCAAATGTTTGACTTGGATGGGAGGGGAAAGGCAATTTTCTCTGTCCTTCCTTTCACCCTTGAACTGGGACTTCTACAGCCTGTTGGTGAAATGAAGAACTTTTAGTTTGTTTGTTTTCTATCCAGAAAGGCTTTTTAAGAAAAAGGAGTGGTTGTTAAAGTATTCAGGAAGATTTTGCTGACGATGGGTAGACTGTGTTTGCACATCTGACGTTTCTGTTCATCAAGTACACTCCAGAATTCTGATTATTTACAATATTGTTAATTTATTTGAATTACTTCAATGCTCAGAGTACTCAATTTTAAGGATTTTGACTTTTCTCTTTTTTCTTTGTGTGTGTGTGGTTTCTTTGATTGGCTTTTGTTACGGTGTTTTTGGTTTGTTTGTTTGTTTTCCAATGCCCTGATTGATATTTTGTGCTAACAGGAGGTTAATAGCTGTGGGTCTTTATCCAGAGCCCTTTTACCTATGATTGGAAGAGTTTAATTTTTTATTTTTACTCAAGGCTGTAATCAGCTCCTGTGGAACTTGCTGCTAGCTCTTCCACATCCACATGAAGCATGCCTGAGCTAGGGGAAGCCGTTTCCCAGGGCTTCAGTGGACGTTGGAGCAGGGAGGAGGACACATTTCCTATGAGTCAGTGTGCTGGGACAGTTGGCTTCTTTGACTTGAAGTCCCCGAGCATGAATTGCAGCCAGTCTCCTCTGTCACCCGGTGACCTCCACTGTAACATTTTGTGGTGAGTTTCTGTAGTCAAATCCAGTTTGTAAGGCGAGGGAATCACTCCTCTGGTGTCCTAACCTCATTAAGAATACAGCTTGCACCCCTGACATGGGCTTCACTGGAAATCTAGGAGTATGGATGTTGCCATATTCCTAGCAAATTATTATTATTATTATTAGTAGTATTATCATCAAAGCTTTCTGTGATAAACCAGATCTTTGAGTGTTGTAATTTTTAGATCTTTGATCTCAGGAGGGCAAAGAGGTTTGCCTTTTATAAACGAGGCTTCAACCGAAGAAATCAGCGTGGGACCTTAATGCCACGGCTCGTTGGCATTTAAACCTGTCCCCTCTGCCCATCACCCCCTGAACTGTTGGAGCAGATTTCCCTCGGCTGGTCCTTCTGCCCGGTTTGGGTGGTGGCAGCAGCGAGGGCTGTGGGGGTGCAGGTGGAGCCCTGGCTCCGGGGCGGGCTC
>NW_008607232.1:1548-10160 GCF_000691845.1 Merops nubicus | reverse complement strand
GTCTGCCTCGGTCACGGTTCTGACACAATTTAAGGATTTATAAATATCGGTGTGGAGCTGAATTTCACAAGCTTAGGCTTTCAGGATGGCAGTCCACAGCTTCCCTAAGTCACGTGGGCAAAGGCCACACTTCACTTTGCTACTCTGCAGCAAAATGACGCCCACTGGTTTTCTGATCTGTGCCCCAGAGACAACCTGCAGGCTCCAGAGCTCGATGCCAGGGCAGTGATGACAACGGGTCACGCACTTCGGGTTTCTGTACTCCATCAGCACAAAGAACCAGGTTACGTGGCCAGAGCTTCAGGCGTTCTGCCACCAGACCAAGCACCAGTGCCCACCTGTGGAGAAGGTCTCATGTACCCTGGGCACCAAGGGTCATCTCCAACTGTTGATCACCACAAGGTTATCAAACAGGACGGGGGGGGGGAAGGCCCAGAGGTGTTATCTGGATATATGTCCATTTAGATGATTTCTGCCAGCAATTCCCATCCACCAGAACATTAATCACTTTTCTCCTTTTCCATCCAGCAGTTGACTTACACAGCTTGATTTGCCTCAGAACCTACAGAGAACTCTTCTAGACGTCAGCAGCCAAAGTGCCTCGAACGGAACCCTTCTTACGCATCTAAACGCAAAATAAAACCGTGAGCTACCACACAGAGAACCTGTCGTGCTGTTGGTTAGTAAGAGAGCAACAACGACCAATGTGACCAGGGCTGCTCCTCCCTGGTCGGGACCAAACCAGCCCCAGCTGCAGCTGAGGACTCTGGAGATGGGGTATGCACCATTTCTTTTTGGTGAGGAAGCCTGGGAACTGTACAGCAGCTGCAAAATGATGCTTCTTACATTGTTAATGGCCCACAACGCTTCAGCATGGAGCCACCCTGCTCAACACACCCAGCGTGGCATCTCTACCCTGCCAAAGGCACGAGGTGGGTCCGACAGAGCTTTGGCAGGGCCGGATGCTTCTCTGCCAGGCACTGGTTCACTGATGTGCTCCTCATCTCCAGGAGTCGTGT
Source organism: Merops nubicus (assembly GCF_000691845.1). Classification (NCBI taxonomy): domain Eukaryota; kingdom Metazoa; phylum Chordata; class Aves; order Coraciiformes; family Meropidae; genus Merops; species Merops nubicus. The sequence continues at coordinate 9,141 of NW_008607232.1, read as the reverse complement.
ACAAAAACCAGCAAGTGAAAGATGAAGAAAAACAGTGAGAGAAGGATGGCCTGGGACAGAGAAGTTCTGGAATAACACTGATGAGGATTCAGAGAGTAACAAAAAAGTAACAAAAGCAGAGATCCTGACTAGAAAATTCGACTTAAGATGAAGAATAGGACCAACAGAAGAACCAAAGCATGCACAGAATCCAAAGAGAAAGATTAGCTCAAACCAGGAAGAAGAAAGGGTGTTAATGAGAAAGGAAGAGCAAAAGAAAGCAAGGTATGCAAGAAAATGTAAGGCTGCCCATGCTGTTTGGCTGGATTTCTGTGACTGGCTGTTTTTAAGCATCACAGAATTGCATAGTGCAACACACTCCAAACACCCGACTCCTCCTCCACAGAGGTGGAAGCCAGAAGATATTCCTCTCGTATTATGCAGATTGCCACTAAGTGGTCACTTCCCAGAGGTCCTGGCCATAAAACAAATGTTTTGTGCTATACCTGGGATGTAGTGAAAGTTATTGTTTAGCACAGTGGATGAAGTAGTTGTATAGGAACCATAAAACCAAATTATTTGGGATAAAATAGCATTCCTATTTGATTTGGCAGTGACATTGCTGCCTCTATGTTGTTCTCCAACAATCCACTTCACCACAAAAATCTTGACATGACATGCTTTATAGGTGTTTACAGATACCCTTGTTATGACAGTTGAGAAACCCCAAAATATTTTAACAGTAGGTCCCAACTCCTCTGACACTTCACAACACACAGAGGAAAGCTGTGTCAGTGTGACTGACTGATACACTGTACTTGTGTATTTCAACAAGTAATACACTGAAGTTCCTGATACCAACATCTTAGACAAGTCATCTGAAATAAACCATTTGCATTGCTTTGCAAAACAGGAAAAGAGTAAACAAATGTTTAGTATAACAACTGTTATACACAGAAACACATGATCTGGGTTTTGCTTAAGCTAAGAACTAAAAAGCTGCAAATTTTTTTTTTTAAAAAAAATATTTAAAAGAAGTTACTTACCAGTGAGAAAGGTGAAACAGAACTTTCTCTACAAGACGACAAAGCTCCAGAGTCCACAGGGGCACAAGGGAAATTCTCACGCACACAGGTGGGTCAAGTGCCACTTGCTTACACCCCTCACACACTCCTTGCTCTGCCACTGTCCCTTCCCAGAGCAACTGGACAAAGTCTGTTTCACTCCAAAGAAATAACTAAGTGTGTGCAAGAGAGAACCCTTCTGACAAAGGTCAGCTAGAGAGAGGAAAGCTGTTACTATCCCTCCTTCACAGGCACCCAGGAGCAGGGGGCTCTGGGAATAGGTTCTGGCATAAAGTAGAATTAAACAAGAAATCCACCTGACTTGAGAGAAAACTTCCCATAATAAAAACACCCAAATGCCAACCACAGAGTGCAGTGTCTGTGGGAGAGAGCAAACACCGTCCTGCTCCAACGCGTATCTGGGAGCTGCCAAAGCACACAGAGCCTTCAGCTTATTTGAAAAGCAAGTTTGATTTTACCAGCTCAGCATAGCTATCTGTTAACACAGAACAGCAAAGAAATGCTTCTTCCAGATCCAGAAAACATCTCTGTACAGTATGGAGAAGGTTCCACTCAGTTCATCACGACCAAGCACCGAGAAGGCAGCGAGTGGGGATGGAGGAGCTACAGCTAGTTTGGATACTGAGAGATGTGCTAGGCACAAACCACTTCAGAACTGGTGTCAGCAGTATGTCCAAGGTACTTTGCAAACTGTTTAAAGATGCCTGGCAACCAAAATGAGTTAAACCACCCAAAAAAGCAAGTTCTGGCTGAAGACAGATCATGTCTTGAAAGAACCAAGACAATGGCAGGAAAGTGACAAGTTGAATGGGCTTGAGGCAGAAAGCAGTTGGGAAAACTGGAAGGAAATAGAGCTGCAAATCCAAAGTCTGCAAAGAACCTGAAAAACTAGCAGGGTTTACAGTGAGGAAGGTCCATGCCAAAGGTGACACTCTGGAAAGACACTAGAGAAGAAGGCTTCCTGCCTAGCTGGGGCAGGTGCACCCGTCCCAATACCTGCTGAAGCTTCTCAACTGCTGAAACAAAGGAGCTAAAACTAGAAGCCACAGTCTGGGGGCCAAGTAGCCACATGCTCGGTGGCAGGCTAGGAGAGGCAGTGCCCTGCTGCTGCTGGATGAGGCCCTCAGCCAACAGAACACCTTGGCTGAGAGATGTTCCTAGACTGCTGACCATATGTGAGCAGTCCTCCAGCTCGACTCGGGGACAACTGGAGCCCTCTCAGAGGCTGTGAAGCCAATCCTCCTGGAAGCAGTGGGCCTGCAGTTAGGGACCCTCCCCTAGGACTGGGGCAACACCCAAGGAAACTCCTTCACAGGCTGAGAGCCCTCATCTTTTAGGTGAGTGACAGGTGCATTTTGGGTCATCACTCCAACAACTTGAACTTAAGTCAGCTGTGTACCATCCGTTACAACCAGCAACCAGAACATGTCGTTTACTGCAGTCTGTCAGGGCTGAACAACTTCTGATTAGAATAAATCTCCTTTTCAAGTACCTGCCTCGTCTGTTTTGAGAGTCTCTGCAACACGAGCCTAAGATGTTCCTCTATCTCTTGAAAGAAAGGGTAGGAAAAGTGCCCTATGGTTGAGTTTTCTTCCAGACATCAGTCCAAAGGCAGATCAGGCTGTAGGTGTTTGGTCCTCACAGCCACTGAAGCACAACACTCGACTGATGCTATCTCAACCCTGTTCCTTTTACTGACTTCCTTCTCTGCAAGTAAAGTTCTCAGGTATGGTGTGCTAATTGGGATGAGTGGAACAGCTGCCATATGACACACAGAAACTTGCTTGAAGACATGTTTGAGGAGAAAAATGTAATGAGATCTAATGATGATTAGAAATGAAATAAAGCAAGACACATGATGGAAAAGCAGGATGGCAGCTCTGATTCCTAGCTGACAAGTGGTGTAAAGGCACCGAATAGGACTCTGTGCAATGGGTATGGCACCATAAATAAACAGGAGGCCAGGGCAGGCATTTGGGACTTGGTGACATCAGAAACATTTACCTTACAGCCACTTCCAGCCTGGGACAGCACAGAGTGCAGAAGCTGGACGTGCACAGGCCCGACGGGAGAGTCGCTGCGGGGCTGTGAAGTTCATCCGCAGCTGCCCCGGCCCACAGGAGGGCAGGGACACGATGGAACTTGTGCCAATTCCCAAAGACACAAATCTGCAGGTAGGTCACACACAAGCATCTACTGTAGAAGAGCATTCTTACCGCTTCCAGCTCCTTCTGGGTCTCATCCTCCATCCTCCTGATGTCTTCCATAGTCAGATCAATCCACTTGTCAATCCAACAGAACAGCTGACGATGGAAGTTGGTAAATATCCTTTTTTCTTGCTTTAAGAAGATAAGCAAACATTAAATAATAGGCCTACACAAGAACTGCTTCATAAGAAAACCAGAACATACCAGAGAAACACCAGCACATTTTATATATTTTAACTTTCAACTTAAGGGGGAAAAAAAAAATAAAAAAGAACCAAAGAGCCCTCTTCCTGCCAAGCATCGTTGCTTACAAAATCCAGTGTTAAACCTACATGGCACAGACTCTTTGCTTATACCTTTGCTTTTTTAACTTAGGGGTTTATTTTAGTACCACCACTGAAGCACCATTGCTAGTAGACGAAGACACAAGTCCTTGTACTTGCTCAAGAAATGAACAGAAATGGACTGACTGTGAGCACCAAGAAACATAATCCATGTTTCTCCTCAGAAACCCCACATCAACTCAGAACCACCCTGCCCACCTCCCCAGCAGTACCCAGCCAGGCAGAAACACTCACCTTTTGTATAAAGTTTTCAACTTTGTTCTGCAGACCCCACCATTTAAATTTGATAGTCACCAACTTGTAAGCACACATTTTAGGACACTCTTCATCAGTTGCTAGCTCTTTCTGTTTACGAAAAATGGGAAAGAATTTTTAAATTTTAAAAAAAAATTACTTCTTTCAAAACAGTTCAATATAATTACTAAAAATCATAATTCTAGGTGTTATAGAATTCTAAATTATATTCTTACAGTAAATGATGTAAGTTAAAATATTATAAATTATCTATGAGTATTATAATGATATTTAGAATTTAAGTATTAGGAAATACTGTACTCTGAACATAGAGTAATAAGGATAAATGATCAGGTTAAATCTGTAAGACAATTCCATCCATGCTGCACACGTACTATAAATCTTAGTCTAAGCATGGACTTAATTTTCCCAGTTCCCACTGTAATACACTGCCTGATGTTTTAAAAGGACAATGAAGTTTGATTACAGCACCTAGCACCAAACATTGTTTTTATTTCTGGGTCTGTCCCAGAAAGGCAATCACAGCTCCAGCTCTACCAGGTCGCTCAGTGCAACGGTGGGGAGCACACACCAGGGGAGATTCAGGCACCTCAGTGCACACACCCACCCTCAGCTTTGCTGCTCACAGCCACCCAGAGCTCCAGCTCCCTGCCCAGCCCACCTGCTCCCCTCCCTCACATCCTGCTCCTGCAGACAGGGCTGGAGGGGGAAGTCTTCACCCAGGTACTGTATAGCTGTGAGACATTCCCATACTCATTTCTGCCTGATGAACTGCAGACCTCCCAACTGCTACTGTGAGCAAAACAGGGAGAGAACTTCTGTATGGGCAAGGGTGCCCGTAAGACCTCCCCAAGCTCACTTCAGAGCTGCCTGCAAGCAGCTCCAGCTCAAGGACATTGTGCAAAGGAAGGATCCCTGGAAGAATGAGCTGAGGGAAATCCAGGGGATGCCCACCAGCATCTGCAATTCTTAGGTTCCTGTTACAGTTCATACATCTGAACCATTCTGAAGTACCTGTAACATCATTCACAGTGATTTTCCTACAATTTATGCAGTCAAACTTATGTAATACGAGAGACCATAATATGTTTTTAGTTTAACAAAGCATGTTAGGTTACTCCATCCCTTGTAAACAAAGAAAGAAAAATAAGGAAAGAAAAAAAAATAAACAAACAAACAAAAAAAGCTAACAGCAGCTTAAAAAAAAACAAATTAAAAAAAATCTGTGTGTTTGGCTTGTACAACAAGCACTTACTGTTAAGAAATTTACAGATTTTTATTCTTTCTACCTGCAACAAAATTCTAAGCAGAAATAGTTTACAGCATTTAAGCTAGATTTCTTTTACCCATGAAAAGGACAACTCCTGTTGGTCAAAAACACAGTAAAAAGACTTCCTGTGAGATATGTCTAACATAAAAAAATCTTAGTGAATAAGACATATTTATTTAACAGAACTTTTATCACGAATTCTCATCACCAGAGAGCACTTCAGTGAAAATCAATTATCCACAGAGGACTAATGTTCTATCCACAAGTGAAAAACAAAGTGCTGCTGCTGCTTGGTGCCCCTAAACAGGACGAGTCTATGTCCAGGCATTGATAAAAGGACAGAACTAAGTGGAACATGGAAATTCAATGCTGCCAGTTCTCAGCATTCAAAGTTCTCCTCTTCATTTTACAGCTGTTTTTAAAAAATAAACCAGGCACTCCCCTCTCTCTTAGGGTCACACAAGCCCAAACAGGCCATTCCTGCATCAGCCTCCTGCTTCCTTCCCGAGCGGGAGCGAACAGATGTCGAAGGCAGGATGCACATTTTCAGCACAGTTTACAAACATAATCCCTGAGACAATTTTACCCTGCTCACACAGTAGAGTGTTTCAGGAATGCAGGTCTGAACACACGCCTGCCCTGGTGGCCATCTCCAACGTGCTAACCTTCCACACTGCGGTCACGCCGACAGCCACCCAAGGGCTGGAAAGCGGAGAACTGACTTCCCAAACTGACTCGGGTTACACAGGGCTCCCTGAAAGCTTCCAGAACATGGCAGGTGCCTCTGTGCACCCATGCACACACGTGTGCACACAGGGTGTACTGCCTCCCACAGGAGGATATTGACCATGAAGTACTGAAGGTTTTCACGTGCATTTTGCACACACTCCACACAAGTAAAAAGTATCCAGATATTCAACGTGGCAAGGTGAAGACAGGCTCAGATCTAGTTGCCACTATCTTGTGCTGGTTTTCCTAGTACTTCTAAATGAAACATATACAGGGACTATCTTTTACCCTGCTCTAAGAAGCACACAGTTGTAACCATTGAAACATAAGGAAGATCCCAACATTTTTATTCTTTTTAAGTCACCTCCAATGGCTAGCACAGCAGGCTGATGACTTCCATGGAATTCATCACAGTATTCAGATGTCAATCCTCAGTAAGGATAAAGTTTATCCAACATAATTTCCATAGCTTTGGTTTTAGTAGTGATGTTAAACAAGTAGTAGCCAGCACCTTTGCTAACACATTTGGAATTTTAACTCCATACAAAGAAGAAAAGTATCCCTCTGCCCTCTGTTTTAAGACTAACAGTGCAACTGCTCGTCTCTAAGGAACCATGAACTTTTTTTTTCTGCTGATAAAGACTTCATAAGGTTGCAACACATCAGTTCTTGGTACCTTCCAATTTGGCCCCAAAGGTCCTCTCTTCGTCTTAACTGACTGGAATAACGCAGGGTCTTCATCAGCTTTGTAGTCCTAGAACATAAAAACCCTGAGAGTCAGAAAATCCCCCGAGATTCCACACCCCACTGTATCAGGCTTCTGCCCCAGACCACGACACCGATTCCCCCGGGGGGGCACAGTGCCAGGCTGGCCCAGGCTCGTGCAGAGCACCCCGTCCCCCTGCTCCTCCCGTGGCACCCCAGGGGCTCGTGACCCCTGCGGGGCAGCGCCAGCACGGGGAAGAGGAGGAGGAGTTCAGGAAGGAGTGTGCCAGCCCCTGCCCAGCTGCAGCCCCTCAGCCCGGGACAGCCCACACCCCCCGGGGCGTCAGTACATCTGGGGAAAAAGCTAACAGCAGGAAATGACAAATGCTTCCAACATATGGGTTTACTTAATCTTACTGGTAAGAGGTAGGAAAAGGATTGTTTGATAAAGATGCTACTTTGGAAATTAGGAAAAGATTAAAAACTCCAACTTCAGTAACTGAGAACACATAAGGTTTAACCACGTATGAAAAACATCAAGCTAAGAATACCACTACAGCCATGCGACCAAGAACATTAAAAGTTGCTTTAAAGCAGAACAAATGCTTGGTGGGTGCTACAGAAAAGCCCAAAAAAGTTTATCAGCTTAAAATCTCATGTTTAGAAACAAATTTCAATGAGGACAAAAATCTGCAGAACACAGAGTGAAACAAACAGCCCATCAGAAAAGCAGCTACTGGCATTCCCCCATCAGAGAGCTGCCACAAGGAGTCGTATTTGTAAATGGCTTCCAAGACGAATGAAAACTAAACCTTCACCTTTCTAAGGCACCCCTCTATATTCTAAATTCAATACTATCAACAGCAAGATTAAATTATTTTATTAAATTATTACTATTAACTCAAGTAAATTAAAAAGACTGCTCTCTGAATATTGAAACTGAAACACCGAGGTTTCTTCCGAGGCATATTGAAATCATCTACCCACATCTCTGCTCCTCAAAAAGTGTGTTTTGGAGA
>NW_008607232.1:297-1517 GCF_000691845.1 Merops nubicus | reverse complement strand
GCCCTACATGACTGAGTTACAAGGTTCTTGTAGACAAAGGCACGACCATAAGCACGTGTGAAATAAACCCAAACACCACAGAACTGTAGAGCAGGAATTGTCAGATGGAGTTACCCAGAACACCACCCTAATTTAATGGTCAGTCTTAGTGGCCAGTAACGGATGCACCATGGAAGGAAGCAAACAGTCCAAGAGAGAGTTATCACTCCAGGAAGTGAACAAATTGGTCTGCCCTGTTCTGCGTGTGGGTTTGTGTGGTGTTTTGGTTTTTTTTCTGGAAAGAATATGAACTCTTCTGCTATAAAAGATCACATAACTGGGTATTCCTCTCCGCTATTATTCTTGGCCTCAGTTGCACCCTGTGGTAGTTACCAACTAATGAATTATGACCTGTTCAAAAGTATTTCTCTGAAGGTATTTTGTATTTATTCTCCATATTTATTCACCAGGAAAATCCCAAACAAATCTGGGAACAACAATCCACACAACAGAATTCCAACCAACCTTCTTCAGTCCTCCCAAAACTGCCCCATTTTCCTATTTTTCATGTTAAACTTGTGTAACCTGAATTCAACAGATGGCACTAGTGCTTGCACAATTCGGGAGCCATTCCACGGATTCATTGTTTCAGCTGTCAGTATTGAAGACCATGTGTAACATGCCAGTTTTCAAATCTAGACTCTTCCACCAGCATGGAGGAATGAAGGCTTCTTCTAGAGCACAATTCCAAACCCACAGAACGAGGCTACACAAATTAGTTATTAATGTTTTCATAGTCATTTCCAATGCACTCTCTGCAAGCTAGATGGAACTGGAATATCTAGGAGGTCCTCTCAGAGCAGTCTGATTTCACTTACAGAAAATTAGCTATTATTCTCTGATCCTTTCTTCTCCCCAGTTTTTTCTCATTGTTCCCAGTTCTTGGTGTACCTACCCACACTATGTATTAAAATAGGCTGAAGAAACCCTTTAATAGATTTTTTTCCTCTAGTCATTATATAATTAATATATTTAGAAACCATTAATAAATATACAGGTAAATCTCCATACTAAGTATTCAAATATATACTTTAAGAATATATTTCCTACAAACATCTGAGTCAAGACATTAAATCATATTGTTAAGGAATATGTTTTATGAACCTCCACAGATTAGTATTTTCCTTTATTTCTCCCTCTAAACTGAAAGAGTATGTTTATTGAAAGAGCCTGAATAGCCA
>NW_008607232.1:0-277 GCF_000691845.1 Merops nubicus | reverse complement strand
GTCCCCCCACAGGAGCCAAGATAACTCTAACTCATGGGGACCACCCCAGCAATCAGCATGAGCACTGCACAGCAGCAGCCAAATGCAGCACCACTTACATGCAGTTCTGCTCAAGTTGTTGTAATTGCAGAAAGACAAACAGCAGTATTTGTCACAGAGACTGCATTATTTGACAGCAGTAAACACAGGCCATTTTCACAGACATCAAAAGGAGCAAGTCTGTTCCTTCAGGTGCAGCGGCCCCGGCGCACAGTGCCCACCCCTGCCCTCTGCCCTG
>NW_008607231.1:23360-28184 GCF_000691845.1 Merops nubicus | reverse complement strand
GGGGTGTGTGTCCCCCAGCCCTGCCCCCCCCTCGCATCTCCCCCTGCAAGCCAGGCTGGGCTGGGACAAATATAGGGCACCCCAAAATTACCCCAGGCACGGGCTTTAAATGCATGAGCCAAGGGGAACCCCTCTCCGCACTACTGGGCTCTCACCCCTCCATCTCCCTAAGAGCCCTCAGTGTGGTTTTCCCCTTCTATTGGGGTCCACCCCTTCCCTACTCCTTGAGCCCCAGCCTTGGGGTGATCTATCCCTGCAGGACAGGACCCTTTGTGTCCCCTCCTGCTCACCGCCGCCCCCCACAAGTTATTGTACATGTCTTATTCAGCCTCTCCCTTGCCAATAAAACGTCTGCCCCCTCCTGCTCTAAATGACAGGGTTGGGGACAGGAAGGAGCAGCAAAAACTTGCCGACAAGGCACAGACAAAGGGGTCTCGGTGCCAGCTCCTCGCAGAGCTGCAGTTAACCTCTTCCCTGGTGGGACCCAGCTTCCAGATGCCAGGAACCGGTTCCCTTTGCGAGGCAAGAGGAAGGGGAGTAAGGAGTTAGCTCCAAAATATTTTGCTTTAAAGACTTCCAGCAGCCAGGGACCCCGCACTCTCTTGCTGAAAAAAAAAAAAAAGCACTTAAGAAGCTGTTTTTTTTCTATGGCATGGAAAAATATGGAGATAGAGGGTTGGTTTGAGGTCTGAAAGCGTGTAGAAAATCTCAGCAACTTGAGGATTTAGGGGAAGGCTGGTTGTGAAAGAGCTGCGGCTGCTCCTTTCCTCCTCGTTCCAGCCTCAGCAGGGTGAACTGGGAACCCCAGCTCCCACTTCTCATTCCAAAACCTGGAGAATCAGCATTGTGGGAAGCAGTATTTCATCAGGAACCAAACCCAGGTATCATCTAGTGGGGGAAAGAAACGGTTTAGGGGGAAGCTCTCCACTCACGTAAGTAACGCTCTGCGTTTGGCGAGGAAATGCCTTCTGCTGCTTCTTCTTAGTACTTGGCAACTAAATGCAAATCCCTCTCTCAGCTCGTCCTGTTCGTTCCCCCATCTCTGTTCCCAGGAGGAAGGATGAGGCCCCTGCTCTGCTGCCTGGGGCTGGCTGTGCTCCTGGGGCCCTGCCTGGCCTGTCCCAGTGCCTGCTCCTGCTCCACCAAGAAGAACAGGCGGCTGTTGGCCGAGTGTGCCTACAAGGATCTCCAGGAGGTACCCAGGGGGCTGTCCTCCAACGTGAGCATCCTCACCTTGTCGGCTAACAGGATCAGCTGGCTGGGGCAAGGATCCTTCGCCGAGGTTCCCGAAGTGCAGTCGCTGTGGTTGGGGTACAACCAGATTGGGGTGGTGGAACCAGGGGCTTTCGCCTCTTTGGTGCACCTGAAGAACCTGGACCTGAGCCACAACAAGATTGTGGATTTCCCCTGGCAGGACCTCCGTAACTTCAGCAGTCTGCAGATCCTGAAGATGAACAACAACCGCCTGGCCGGGCTGCCCCGGGATGCTTTCCACTTCTTGAAGGACCTGCGCTCCCTCTGGCTCAATGACAATGAGTTGACCACCTTGGCTGAGGGCACCTTTGACAACCTGCCCTCCCTGTCTCAGCTGCAGATCTTCAACAACCCCTTCAACTGCTCCTGCAAGGTCTTCTGGCTGAAGAAGTGGACTGAGAACACCTCCGTCTCCATCACCAAGGGGGGGTCCACCCTGTGCGTTGCTCCCAGCAGTCTGAAGGGCCGGGCGGTGACAGATATCCCCGACCACCACTGCATCGCCCCCTCCGTGCAGCTCACCTACCTTTCCAACCTGGACAACACCGTCATGTACGACGGCCTCACCCTGACCCTGCACTGCAGTGTGGCAGGCAACCCTCCGCCAGAGACCAGGTGGAAGATTCAGACCTCCAGCCGCCGTGTAGAGATCAGCGGGCCCAACGTGGCACGGGATGGAAACGTCAAGCAGAGCCAAGAACGCTTCTTGGTCTTCAAGAACGGCACCATGGCCATCCCCAACTTCAGCAAGGAGGATGAAGGCATCTACACCTGCCTTGCTGTCAATGACGTGGGCATGCGAGATGTCTCGGTCAATGTGGCCTTGGCGGGGTCAGAGAATCCGGCTGAAGACCTGCTCCGAGATGACCCCCAAGCCAGCCACCTCGGGGGGCGGAGCTGCTATAAGGGGGATGAGATGGATCCCTCTGGTGCTGGAGAAAAGCTGGTGATCGTTTACCACATGCCGAGGGAGTCGAGGAGTGGGGCTGGAGGAATGGTGCCCCAAGCCCACCTGGGGCCTCTGCTGCTGGCTTTGGGCATCTTGTTCTGCTGTTGAAGGGGGGTGAAGGAAACAGTGCCTGGAGGGGGGTCCCCCCCTCGTTCTGTAGCATTTATCTTCACGTAGTGCCATGCCTTTGCTGAGCTTCTGGGAACTGCAGATGGTCAGGAGTCAAAGGGGGCTGAGACTCGAGCCCAGGGCTGGTAGTTCAGCCTCTCCTCAGGAGGGGCTTGGGGCTGTACTCTGTTAGTCGAGAGCTTCAAATAAGCTTAGGTGATGTAGAGCAGATCCTTACCGTGTTGCCGCTTTCTAAGGGCCCGAATCTGCCACCTCCTGACTTATTTCCCTCCTGAGACCAAAGTGTGGCTGCAGGATTAAAGTCCACCCTAAACAGGGTGCCCATTGCCCATCCCCAGAGCCCACCACCACAAGCCCTCCTCTACCTGCAGCACCAAGCTGGGACTAGGGAGGAGATTGTCACAGAGAAGATCCCTTTGGTCCAGTGGCACCTAAGGTGACATCCCTTGACCAGGTGCATCCTTCCTACCACCAACCTCCCATGAAGCATCAGGAACAGAAGTATCAGCCTGAGAGTGTGAGAACAGCCTGGACCCGTGCTCCCAGGGGATGTGGCTCAGAGATGATGGTAAGCAGGACAGGTATGATAGGACGTGCTGGGTGGGGCCACGAGCTCTGGTCAGGCCATTTTTGTAGAGCAGGAGAAGCTTTTCCACAGGCTTTGTCCTTGCAGGAGCACAAAGGGCTCCTGCTGTTTGGGTGCTGGGAGCACTCGGGGTGCCTTCACCCTCACTGCATGTTGCAGGATGAGGCCCTGCCACCCTCAGTACCTCTCCCAGACACGATGAAGCTGATCTCCACTACGCACTCCCCCTTTCCCTTTCACTGCTTGCCCAAAATGCTCGGCTGGGCTGGACCCGTCGAGCTGCCCTGCTCTGGCTCCAACCCTGGCCAGGACAGATTGAGCCCAAAGGAACCAAAATATTTTCCCAGCACTCCTCTCTGATAGGCAACAGAGCAGAGGGTGTATGGTGGAGCAGGAGGAGGAAAGATTGGGAAAACACAGATGACAGAGAGAAGCTGAGCGGACCTATAAGCCACGAACACACTCCTTAAGTGCTTTAGCATTCCCATGCAGAATATATATAACAGATACCCAGGGTGCTGGGGGACCCCTTGTCTCATGGGGGTGGGGGTGGGGATATGAGCATTTCCATCTCCCCCACCAGAAGCAGGGGTGGTCCAGCTTTCATACCTTCTGCCAGTGCTCGCCTGTAGGAGCTGGATCCACCCAGACCCTTGCAGCCACCCTCATCTTGTAACCAAAAGCTGTACAGACAGCAATAAATACCTTTCTTTTTTTAAACAGCCTGCTGTGTGCTGCCTCTGTGCATCCCCAAACCCCCCAGACGTGACAATATCTGGGGTACCACAGCTCATTGCCAGCCCTCTTCAGTCATGGGGGACCACCAAAGACCCCGTGCTGTAGCAACCACCAGCTCCTCCAAGGCCCTCCCTGTGCTGTAGCATCCTCCTAGCTCCCCCAAAGCTGCTTCTAGTGCTGTAACATTCCCCCAGAGTCCCCACTGTGCTGTAGCACCTCCCCACAGTGACCCTGCATGGAGGATGCATTCATACGGTACCCCAAAATCCCCACCACCACTGCCTACAGCAGGCAGGAGAGGGCAGTGACACCAAAACCCGCTGGAATGCGGCTGCCCCAGAGCTTCAGCCCTCCACACAAACTCTCCAGCCCCACGATTAAATGCCCAGCCAGCTTGTAGGATAAGGAAAGGGGCAGTCGAGGAGCTACCCTATGCCAACACCCTCTGGGTACAGCGCTGAGGTCTCCACAGGGGTCCCCAGGCAGAAACAGCCCAGAAAGAACCAGCAGCTCCTTGCTTTTGATGCTAACAAGCAGGCACATATTTTTCCCATTACGGGCAGAAAGGATGAAAAACATCACAGCCTCAATGAGAGTTTTGGTTTCATTTTGGAGGATGCAGCTTTTAACATCATCCTGGAAAGGATCCTTCTTTCCAGTGCCTTCCTGGGATTATGGGGGTACAGGAGCTTATTCCTGCAACGTCAGCTGGGAACAGGGTTTGAAGCCTGGGCTGTGGATAAAACAGAACTAAGATTTAGGCTCTCAGCAGCCCTAAGACGTGCCTCAAAGTCTCTGCCCGCCTTGCAGAGCTGCTGCTCCCCCCATTTTTGCTGCTATGTGACTCTTTTTCACCAGAAAGGTGGATTCCTCCATGTTTGCCAAGTTCACTCTGCTTTTAGAGCAAGTTCATAGCAATATTAAGTGTCACTGAATTCATTACAAACAGGGCAGCTCCTGGGCTGGATGCTTCAGAGGATAACACACTTAGCAGCACCATCCTGGGCCACCACAGCCATGAGCTGCTACGAGACTGGGATGCCACAACCCCCCACCCCAGCTCCTCTCTGTCCTGCACATTTGTGAAGCCACACTCTGACCCAGACCCGAATTTCCATTCCCCACCGAGACAATTTTCCCATTAAGGGCTGTTCTCAGCCCGGTCAGC
>NW_008607231.1:19652-23323 GCF_000691845.1 Merops nubicus | reverse complement strand
CTGACCCGCTTCACCATCACGTCAGGGTGGAGAGGACTGTGGAGCTGCAGGGGCAGGGCTATCCTGTGGGGATGAGAGAAGAGGGAAGAAGCCACCGTGAAGAAGAAGAAGAGTTCAGTTCACCCCCAGGGCACCCTACTTATGTCAAAGAAGGAAACAAAAACAAGCAAATAAATGAAGCCACCTCCTGTCGTCCTCCCAGGGCTGTCATCTCCCACCTCGGCCGCAGCCCCTTCCCTGCCAAGACATCTCCAGGAAGCCCGGGGCAGGGCTGTGTAAACAGCTGCTGAAACCCAGCTCCACCCACAGCCCAGAGCTGCCAAAAGATTTTAGGGCTTACCAAGACAGCAGGGGTGCCTCGGAGACTGGGGATGGTTTGGGATGGGCTGTAAGAGAAGGCACAAGGCTCTTCTTCGGGCACCCCTTCACCCAGCGTGTACACCCACCGGCACAGCCTGTCTGCCGGGCTCAGACATGCAACCCTTGAGCACGCCCAGCACCCCGCCCGGAGCTGGGAACCGGCAGGAATTGCACCTCAGGCTCCCTGCTGTCTTCAAACCAAAACCGACTGGGATCTGCCCGCGGTGCCTCCACTGTCACCCAGGTCGGTGACGTCGCGTGATATGCCAGACAGGGATCAAATACGATTAAAGCAGCGTCGGTTTAATCGTGTTTGATTAGTGGGCAGTGGATGCAGTGAGGTTTTAGGCAACCAAGAACTCTGGGTGGCTGTTGGGGCGGGAGATGAAGGCAGAGATCCCCTCCAGGTGCTTTCTGTGCTAGGGTAGAAAAGGAGCAAGGGGGGGGAGAGGAAGGTGTCAGATGCCTGGCTCCCACCCAGGGAGCTTGTGAGGAGGTGGGAGGGTGCAGCAGGCAATCCCCAAAGCACAGAGTTCAGCCTCACTCACTCCCCAAACCATGACAACGATGCTGTGAGCACCCCAACAAGGTGTCACAGGGTCCTTGAAAGAGACCTGCTCACCTCCGAGGGGACCCCTGGAGTAAGGGGCTCAAACCTCATTGAGCAGAGAGGATAGCACAGCAACCCTATTCTGTGCAGGGTGGGCTGCAGGGTCTCAAAGGCACCTGCTCTAGCAAGGTTAAGGAGTTTGAGATGGTGTTGAGGTGGGAGAGTATGTAGCAACCAGTACAACTTGTCAAGAGCCCTGCCTGCAACGGTATGTGTTGACACTGGGCATCCTTCCAGCCAACAAAGACAGCATTTTCAGGGACACATCACAGGAAAAGGTGATCCAGCAATACCTTGGACATCTACCTTTGGTGCTTTAGCCACAAAATGTCCTGTTTCAGTTCCCATCCTTCACAGGAGCTGTGGTTTAAGGGCCAAAGTTTTGATGGGAAAGCAAACTGATGAGCTTAGGGAGGGGCATCATGGTTCCATCACGTCCAGGTCAAGTATATCTACCGCAAAGCCTCTGTTGAGCAAGACCAGTCCCACCCGCCACCCAGAGACACAGCTACAATGGCCCTCATGTCCCTCCTGCCAGGTCTGGCTTCTTTGGGAACAGCCAAGAAACCAAGCACTCCCCACGCTTAGGAATGAGGTATGTAATTTATTAACCCTCCCCAACTTGGCACGTCCAAGTGAGGTGTAAAACTGCATTCTATGGATTCAAGCTCAACTCGTTCACAGGGGCACCAGCCCTGAGGAACCACTGGCTTGAAATGAAATGGGGGATGACAGCAAGAGGCACTGAGGGGGATGAGAGCTGTGGGGAGCAGGAAAGAAATTGCTCTGCAACCTCACAGCCCAGAACAGGAGTAGATGGGGATTTTAACCTTCACAAAACTGGGGGGGGTGGGGAGGGGAGCTCCCAGGGTTAGGTGTGGTGCCTAAAAGGGAGGCAGGATTAGACATGAAAGGGAGAAGCTAGATAAGGCGTAAGCAGTGGGGACCTTCTCCTCAGGGAGACCACACTGGGATGGAGGTAATTCCCTGTGGTCAGCCTTGGTGAGGATCCCTACACCCACACACAAACATCTTCTTCCGCTTTCCACACTGCCCTGGTGCTGGGGACTTGTGTCTACCTTGCCACGTGTTGGAAAGGCAACTGTCAAGAACTTGTAGGCTCATTGCAGGACTGGCTGTGCAGATGTTTCTGAGATGCCTGAAGGGTTTAACTTGGCTCATCAACCCTTCTCCATTCAGCTCAGGCTTGGAGGTGACCCATTTGTCTTCACCCCTGGAGCTTGGTAGTGGCTCAGCATGGGCCAAAAGCTAAAAAACAGCCCCTGTCACTGCTGGGGAGGGACCAGAGCCTGAGGAGGGATAAAAGGTGCCCCAAACTCCTGCCAGCACAGGAGGAGAGTCAACAGGAGACAGGGATGGGACAGGACAGGAACGTGCAGGAGTGTCAGAGAGAGGTGGGGGGCTTCTCTGGAGGTCAGGGCTTGGGGGGGCTGAGCTGGGTGCCGTTGGCCGTGGGGTCAGAGAGGGCGGTTTTCCGGCAAGCCATCAGCGAGGGGTTGTTGAGGAGGGTGTAGGCCAGCCACCAGCGGGCTCTGCTCCGCCTGAACCTGGCTCTGCTCAGCGGCACCTTCTTGGGCTGCATCAGCTGGATGCCTGAAAGCAGGGGGGAAAGATTTCAGTCCCAGCTCCCCCTTCACTGGGGCTGCCCCAGATGCCAAAAGCAGAGAAGCCCCATCCTGCTCTTGCAGAGGCAGAGCAATGGGAGCATCTCCTAGGATAGGGGTGATCACCAAGCAGAAGTGGCACAAAAATAGAGAGGGCAGCAGACCCATGAGCCTCGATGCCCTCACCCCAAGACATCACCAGCATCTCTAGAGAAGCAGCAAAGCCACCGAGGAGACCCTGATGCCACCCCACGGTAGCCATGCATCCCCCTAGCTGCTGCTGGGAAGGTCTCACCTTCTTCCATGTGGCTGGCCTGGAGCCCCGGGGGCCCCTCCCGCTTGGCTAACTGGAGGAGCAGCAAGCAAAAAGCTTTCATCACCGGGTGGGATTGGCCGACCTCAATTTTCAGATAGTGGCAGTAAGTGTGGTAGCCTGGGGGAACACAGCCCACAGTAAATACACATGGTGGGGCCAGACTTCATGTATTCCCCCCTCCCCCCTCCCTCCTGCCCTAGAGCAAAGTGGAAGGTTATTTGCTGGGCTCCAGCTCTGCCCTGCCTCCAGAGCTGGGGATGAGCTCCGCTCCCAAAACCCAAGCAGGAAAAGAAGACAAAGGGCTGAGGTCCCTTCCCTGCTGCCTTTAGAGCAGAAAAGATCATAAAGTTATAGAATTGTTTTGGTTGGAAGAAACCTTTAGGATCATCAAGTCCAACCGTTAACCCAGCACTGCCAGGTCACCACTAACCCATGTCCCTCAGCACCACAACCCCACAGCTTTTGGAGATCTTCTGCCCACGGGAATGGAATCTGGCTACTGGTGAAGCCCAGGGGACCTCAGAAGGGCATCGTCTGCCTTTGGGGATGGATGGGTGGAAAAACAGGACCTAGCAGGCCTCATGAGAAGCCACTTGCTCCAGTTATCCTATTTGCCCATTATCTGAATGCAGGTCATTTGAAGCCACCCTCAATCCTGGGAGCCCCAGGTGATAGAGGAGCCCCAAGCCAGGCCCCCCAGCAGCTTGGTCTATGTTGACAAAGGGTGTTAACCGGGTACTCAATGGCCTACCTGGGTCGA
>NW_008607231.1:11968-19634 GCF_000691845.1 Merops nubicus | reverse complement strand
AGCTGGCAGAAGTGAACAGCATTATAAAGGCCAGAAATGACCATTCTCCACATGCCAGCCAGGACGCCCACCAGGACATTGATGGGGAAGAGCAGGTAGGTGACTATGTAGAGAGCTCTCCTGCAGGAGGAGGAGGGGTAAGGAACACAAACACCCCAGGACAGAAAGCACAGCCCTTCCCTGTCGCAGAAGCTTCCTGCCAAAATAAGCCTCCCACCCTTCCCCCCCTCCCTCCTCAGCAGACATGTTCCCCATTTGAAGTGTCTCCATCCCATGGAGAGAAGCAAACACTCTTCCATGGTCTCAGAGAGGAGATGGTGTGGTGCATCATCAGAACTTCAAAGTTTGGCCTCTAGTACATGTAGGGGTTTCTCCTTGAAGACTTAGAAACCAGCCAAAGCGTGACTCTGGTGGTTTGGGATGGAGGACACCAGCTCCTGTGGAAGCTAGAAGAGTCTACAGCAGCCTCCCTGCAATGTTAGGTGAGAGACAGAGGTGGTGGAATTGCCTTGGCTGGACAGAGAGGGGCACTTGGATCTACCTGTCACCCTGGCCTTCAGCTTAAGGACAGATTAGGTGGTGACACCATGGGTGAGAGAGGGAGCATGTCCACTGGCAGCATCTGAACTGACCCTGAGGGATCTCGGCCTCTTCTGAGGCTTGCAAATGGGGGTAGTGGAGCAGGGCTAAGACCTCACCAGCTTCACCCCACTGAAATCAAGGCTGCAAATGGAGCATGGCTCTCTAAAGCATCTAGAGATGCCTCTATGGGAGCATGGAGCCACTTAAATGCCTCAAAACCACAGGCTTTCCCCCTCGAGCTCACAACAGAGGACATCACGACAGCAGGGGCACGTGAAAATCCAACACAGTCCTGAAGTCCTAGACCTCAGAAGGATCAGCTCTGCCCCGAGGGTCTCCTCCCATGACCCCACACCTGTTGGTGAGCTCCTTCCGGAGGGGATGCTGCTCCAGGAACTGGTAGTGAGCTGCCAAATTTTGCATGATGACAGCAACAACCAGGGTCAACCAGAAGGGCCTGGGTGGGAGGGAAGAAGTAAGGAACCAACAAGGCACCAGAAGGGTCCCAAGTGTGAGACACCATCCCAGGCAGCAGAAACCTCCAGCAACACTGGGAGAAGCCCAAGATGGAGCCTTTTCTTGACAGAGCACCCCAAAATTCCTCTCCCTCTCCAGTGGCTGCGAGCACTCACCACATGTTCTGAATGATTTTGAAGAGGGGAGCGTTTATGCCACTCTGGAGTGGGATGATGACAAGGAAAGTAAACCCCACTGTGCAGATGAAGAAAATCACTTGCTGGATGAGAAGACCTGGGAAGATAAGACCACTTCATCATCAAAATCAGCCCGAGTTCTGATTTCTAATCACAAATCACACCAGGCTCATTGCTGGCTGTGGTTCCTGGTGCTTGAGCTTGTGCTTCACCTCAACTGCTTTGCTTTAGTGACTCAAAAGCCAAGAGTTTTAAGGAGGAGGCAGGTTCACAGCAGCACGGTGAGATTCAGCCAGCTCTGCGCCGAGCACTGGGTGGCCAAAGGAAAGCTGATTCTCACTGGCAGAGAGGTGCAAGGAGCTCCTGGAGTGCTCTCCAGCTCCTACCTCCACACTAATCTCCACCATCTACCTGAAAAATAGGTCCTCTTTCCTGAAAGGTGGTCACCAGCAGATATGATGGTCCCCCCTGCCCTTCCATCACTCCCCGGACCCTCAGCTTGACTCTTCTGTGTAGCCTCAGAGTGCTGACACTTTGGGTGTTATGCATGCATCACCTCAGATACTGCCCAGACTCACGCTCCATGGTGCAGAGAGGCCTTAAGATATCTCTAGACCATGGTGGGGTGAAGATTTCTGCCCCATTTGATCTTCTCCCCCCACCCATGGGGTAGCCAGTCCTCTTAGCCAGGGACACCCAGACTCTGCCGGGGGAGATGCACAGTGAGGAGCATGCAGGATGTGAAGACTGGGACCAGAGGAGACAGACACTCTTTTGCACAGGATGCTGTGAAAATTTCTCAAATAAAAATATCTGGGCTCGAGCCAAAACAAGTCATAGTTTCCACCCCTCCCCTTTTTTTTTTTTCCTTCCCCACCATTTGGTCCCACAGAAGGACAGATTGTGTTTGGGGAAAGGGAAACAAAAGCCTCGCAGCTGTCCCTTGGCAAAATGGGGAAAGAAAGGGGGTAGAGAGACTTCAAACCAGGGTATGTTGTGCAAGATGGAGGTTCGCCACCCATCCACACCCCCGTGCCCCCCCAACACCCCTTACCCAGGCAGGCAAAAGCCGTCTGGAAGGCAGCAAAGCTCATCCAGCAGACAATGGCTCGTCGGGATGGGCGGAGGATGTGGGCTTTGTAGAAAACATCCAGCACGGCCCCTTGGTAAAGTGCCTTCAGGTTGCTCCTGGGGAGAGAAACCAGCTGCTGCATCCTGGCCCCGGGATAAGGTGAAGGGCAGAAGAGCGAGGACACTGTACCTGTGCATCACCAGCGTCCGCAGGAGCATGGCGCAGGTCAGCAGGCAGCACAGGACCAGCGAGCAGATGTAGCAGACTGTGGAGGAGGAGCAGGGGGAGGTGGTCGGGTCAGCCCCAGCGATGAGATTTTATTGTGAAATGTGTCTGAGTTATGGGGTTTCTTGGGTGTACCCCCAAGCAGGTTGCCATGATTCAGTTCCCCTTCTCACCCCCTTTGCAGGGATCTCTGTCTCTCAGGCAGGTGTGAAGCTGGTGAGACAGTGAAAGAGAAGGGGAAAGCCAAGCAGCCAAGGGAAAAAAAAACAAGCAGCTTGGCTAGATAGGCACTGGCAGAGTCATTGAGCAAGCTGTGGTGAGCAGGCAGGGTGATGGAGAGATCCAAGGGATGTGCTCTCAGAAAAAGGGATGCAAGAAGCAGGAAGAAGTTCTGGTGGGAGAGATGGAGATAGCAGGAAAACAAAAAGCCTTTTCTCTTTGAGGGCTTAGTGACTTAGGAAAAAGCATAAAAAAGCCTCCCCGGGGCTTGCTGGTACCCCTAGGTGGTGCTATGGAGGGATTTGGGGCACCCCTGCCAACCCCACACCCCCTCCCCATCCGAGGCTTTCAATTATCCAGGGCGCCAGGGCCCATCTGCTCGATTCCAGCACATCTCAAAGCCTGCAGCCCAAGGGCAGCATCTGCAGCACGGTGCTCCTGGCTCTCCCTGCCTAGCCAGCTTGGCACGGG
Source organism: Merops nubicus (assembly GCF_000691845.1). Classification (NCBI taxonomy): domain Eukaryota; kingdom Metazoa; phylum Chordata; class Aves; order Coraciiformes; family Meropidae; genus Merops; species Merops nubicus. The sequence goes on along the minus strand of NW_008607231.1, from coordinate 16,412 downwards.
GTGGCTGCTCAGAGATGCCTGGCACAGCACCAGACCTTTCATGTCTGCATGACCGCAGCAGCTGGTTTCTAAGCTCCCCTGGAAGCTGCTCCATCACCAATCACTTTCCTGGACCATCCTCCGGGACTAGAAATCTCTCTGGTAAGTTCTTAAAGCCACCAAAAACCACCGACGGATGCAGGACCTGGCTGGGAACCCACCTTCCAGTGACCACAGGTAGTACTTGACGGTGTTGAGCTCCTTCTCCATATCTCCTGGGACAGCTGGGTTCTCCGAGGGCACCAAGCCAAACTGGACCAAAAGCACCACGATGTCCTTCGTCATCCCCGCCCGCACGATCTGGATGGTGGGGACGACGGCTACCAGGAGCAGCAAGGCAACCTGCGAGGGAGAGGTGCCACGTGAGCCCCGGGTCACGGCATCCCGCTGCCAAGCCAGTGCCTGAGCTTAAAGACTTAAGGCTGGCTGAGCCCTTGAAGCACATGGCCGGTTGCTGCAGCTCAGCCGAGGGGTGGTAATACCTCGAGGCACGCTAATACCATCCTCATAGCCAAAACTGCTGTGTGGCGATGACCCGTGGGCTCCTCTGCCTTGAGAGGAGCCAGCCACGAATGCAGGGAGGGGGAATTTAAGTTTGGAATTGAAACAATCACCTGGTAGACGGCGATCACGGCCGTGGTTATGGACAGGACTAGCTTCAGCGGGAGCCGAAACCCTGCGGGGCAGAATGGAAGGGATGGATGGGAGAGGAGCTGGGGTGCGGGATCACAGAGGAGGAGTGGAGCAGGTTTTGCATCCACACAACCCAGCAGCCAAAGCAAGAGCCCAGGGGAGGAAATGGGAACAGGGCAGTCAAATAGTAATTTGGATTTTTCAAGGGAAATTTGGCATATTATGTAGCTGGGAACAGTTTCTCTGCCCTTCAGCTGGATGCCCATGAAACCTCGCTTACCCACAGCACCCCGGAGCCTGCAGCCTGTGTAGCCATGTACCTTGGGGTGCCACCTCCCAAGACAGCCCTCATTTCCTTCGTGGGCAGAGGAGTAGCTCCCCATTTCTGTGCCCTTACAGATTTTATCCCACTTCTTCAGGAATTTGTTCCCTTATCAAACATCAGGGTGCAATATTCACCCAACCCACGCCTGAACTCCTCTGTGAGTGTGGGGGGGTCCAGCTTCCCACCCCAAAGCAGCAGCCCATGTGGATCCAAGGCGCAGATGGTTTGGGTCAGGAGCCAAGAGAGGTGTTTGCTCTCCCCGGGGAAGGAGGAGCAGCTTGTTTGCCGAGCTGCTGCCACAGCCAAGAGCTCAGCCCAAGCCTACCTTCCTCGGGAGTGTAGACGTAGGAGCATAAATACGCCTGGACCCTTGAGAGGAGGCTCTCTTCTAGCTTCGTGGAGCTGGAGGTGGAAGGAGAAGGGGGAAAAGCGTGGCCCCCAGGAGCCAGGCACCCTTCTCTGCCCCTGTTGCGGGCAGCCAGACGGGGCTGGCCCAGGCAGAGCTGAGGGAAGGTGTCGTTCTTACCTCCCTTTCCGAGGGCGTTTGGACAGGACAGCCTTTAGGTACTTCTTGTAATAAACTTGCCCTGTAACCTTAACCAAAGCAGAGATAAGTTGCCCAATTGGAGCACAGCAATGTGCTCAGGCACTTGGGCAAGGCTCTCAACAGAGCATCTGCACCTCATCCAGCAGCCATCTCCTTGCTCTGCTACCCCTGGCCACCCACCCATCACTAGCCGCCTCCGTAGAGGGATATCCCAGCACTGGTTTGGGTAAGGAACACGTTGGAATGATGCTGGGAGCAAATCTGCTGACACTGCAAAGGTGGAAATATGCCTTGTTCCCATCAACAGAGCAGCCCAAACTGGGCACACCAGTAGGACAGCTGAAAAGCCTCATTCCCATCCACCAGCTCTCAACAAGTGCCTGGGGGTCACTTCAGTCCACGTGTGGCCTGATGATGGCTTTTTTTTATTTTGAAGTAGGTTTTTCCTCCTCTCCTCCCAGCAAAGCCCCCGGCATTTCCTAAAGGGCTGGGGATTATCCAGCCTGCTGGGAAAACAAGGCGACCCCAGTCCTGGCCTGAAAGGGACGCATTGATGCCTTAAGCCTCTTGTACTAAGGAGTTTACTCCAAAGACGGATTTTTCACTCCCTCTTCAAATCCAGTGAGATGAACAGAGCTGCAACCTGTGCCGGCAGAAGGACAGAGGGGAAGCAGCTCCTGCTGCTGGAGCAAAGTGGGGAACACGTGCCCTGGGAGCACACCAGTTCTTCCCGTCCCCGAGGCAGACAGACGGGCTGCGAGGCAGGAGAGCTCCTCGGACCATGCAGGTCTATCTACCACCCTCCTTGAGTCACCCTGTGGATCCTCATTACCTCCTTATCCAAGGTCTCCTCCTGGACAGTGAAGCTCCTGATGAGCAGGGCTGGGTACCAAAGGCTTAAGAGCACAAGGCAGAGGATGATGGGGATGTAAGAGAGGGTGGAGTAGTACCTGTATATCTGGGGAGAAGCAGACATGTCACACACGACCCCACCTCTGCTTGAAGACTGAGTCCTGGGCCTTAATGTCACTTTGAGGAGGTGATGAGAAAGCCACCTTCAAACCTGGATCACTTCAACCACCCCGCTTCTTCCCCAGGCAGTGGGACACGTACTTTTGGCGACTGGGGACAATCCACCTTCTGCCAGATGTGGACCACACAGTGGCACCAGGAGAGCAGGCAGCCCACGAGGTAGCTGAGCCTGTGCCGGATGGTGGCACAGGCGATCAAGGGGTAGTAGAAGGCAGGGTAGTAGAGCAAAGCCAGGATCTTCCAGTACTCTAGAAGGAATGATGGGAAGAGAGGAGGCAGAGCAAAACAGGAAAGAAAAGGCAGTGCTCTCAGTAGGGACCAGGGTGAACAGGCTGCTCAGGGTGCTACGCAGACCTGCACGCCTCCTGGGTGGGGAGGAATGTGGCTTTCATGGGTCAGGAGGGTGATTGCCTTACCCCGGGTGCTCTGGGAGGAGTGGACGATGAGTGGCAGAGGGTCCGTGTCCAAAACCAGCACACACAGGGAGGAGAAGAGGATGCCAAACACTGCAGCCACCAGCCCTCGGTTGCCTTCCTCTTCCAGAAAGTTGGCAGGGCTGCAAGCCGAGGAAGGAATGAGCCTGACACCAGATCATGGGTACCTCCTCCCCACCACCCGCTGCCTCAGAGCTGGTTTAGTCCACGGGGCACCTCAGTACCCTTCCCATCTGCTTCGCTACAGGGTGACAAGAGACCCTGGGGAGTGGGGTGCAGGGCCAGGGTACCTGAGCAGTCCTGGGACACCATTCCAGCAGCTCCGGTGCAGACGCCTGCGTTTCACCAGCAAGGATAAGCCCACAAGCACAGCCAGCTGCCAGAAACCCAATTGAGGGAGCAATAAATATATGGGATGGGTCTGGACTGGGGGCTCAGACATGCTGCTCTGTGATGGGACCCTCCACAGAGACACCATCTCCACCCAACACCCTAAATCCAGCAGTGGTTGAAGCAGGGACAGGCACCTCTCTTCTTGTTTTGCTGAGTTGCAAGCTCTAAACACCTCAGAGGGACCAAACTAAGAAAAAATAAAAATAAATCAAAGCCTTCCTTTGACTGCAGGCACAAAAAGTCTGGAGATGTGCAAGTCCTTGTTGCAGCATTGCAGCTCAAACCTTGCTCCAGCTCAAGCTGAAGAGCCCAGACCTGCTATTTGGAAGGAGATGGCCATGACCCGAGCTGGAGGAGTGCAAACAGGACGTGGGGGCAGATAGCCCACCCCATGGGACTTGGCAGGTACTTACAGAGATGGGTGCCATACAGATGTGATACAGTCTGGGTGAAATGGTGGGGTCGCAGTCTGGGATCACACTGGGAAACATGCTAGAAAGAGGGAGGGAAAAGAAAAACAATTTAAAAATCACATTTGGTTGCATTTAGTCCCAAAAGGGCAAAGCAAAGATGTTGAAGTAACTCCCAGGTACACAAGGGCAGCAGAGATTTTGGTCTGATGGGCCAAACCTTGGTGACACAACAATGAGCAGGGATGAAGTCAACCTCATGAGATGATTTTATGATCAAATGAGAGAGACAACAGCTGGGAGTGGCCTTGAGCTGATCCCTGAAGGGGCTGGACCACCTCCCTGAACGTACAGAGGTGCCGGGGAGATCAGGGTGAAGCCACTTCACCTCTTTCACACCCTGTGTCCATCCTGGCTCTGCCTTTTCAAAGGTTTGCAGCCTGCAGAGCAGGATGTCTCCTTGCTGCCTAAGGCCCTGCACAGCTGAGAGGCTGAAGACACCTTGTAGGGTGTTTCAACACCTTTCCCATAGGAGAGGAACTGGAGCTGAGGGGATGGTGGAGGTGTTGGTTGCCAGGGGTAGGTGTCTGGGATGGGTTCCCTGAGCTGCATCCCCTGACAGAAAATTCCA
>NW_008607231.1:299-11937 GCF_000691845.1 Merops nubicus | reverse complement strand
GTTCCTGCTGTCCAAAATTATCCAGGCTCTGGAAATCCAGAGCACCCACCTGCAGGATAACAAACCACTTTTTGATATCACTAAGGCTTCAGCATCCAAATCCAGAGCATCCAGGAGCTGTCAGATGCTGTCGCCATCCTTTTAGTGACCATGGCTTGCTGCAAAGGAGGACACCCAGAAAACACCCAAAAGGTTTTTTAGCAGAGGTGTGGGTCGTGCAAGTAGGGCATTCACCCTGGGAAGCTGGGGCTGGACAAGGAGATTCCAAAGGCTGTTTCACAATGGAGAAGATTAGGGATGAGGAGGAACCCTTTGGGCTTGTCACAGCTGGCATCTCCTCCTTCTTGCCCTCAGGAGTAGGTATCAGTCAACTGAGTGGAGTAAAACCCATCCACAGAAGACTGAGTCAATAGGGGGACAAAAGATTCTGATAGATGGGCCTTGAGATGCCCCACCTTGGGAGACACCTTGGATAAATTGCCCTGTTGCTCCATGCCTCAGCTTCCCCTCCCTATAGCACTTTTCTTGTCCTTGGGAAAGACACTCATCGAGGAGGGCACCGAGTGCTGGGTCCTTGTGACGAGGTTGGGCCCTGGGGTCCCATCTCCTGGGCAAACACAGCCCTGCTCTTGGGAACATGCTTAGCTTCAGTGCAGATCATCACAGACTGAGAGGGAACAGGCTCTACAAGACCCACTGATACACCAGTCATGGGGGGAGAAGCCTGGGCCAAGCCTTGACAAGCCTTGCAGGGAAGAAGTTGTTCCTTATATCCAACCTAAACCTCCCCTGGGGCAACTTGAAGCTGTTTCCTCTTGTCCTGTTGGTTGCTCCTTGGGAGAAGAGCCCAACCCCCACCTGGCTCCAAACTCCTGTCAGGGAGCTGTGGAGAGCCAGAAGGTCTCCCCTGAGCCTCCTTTGCTCCAGGCTCAGCACCCCCAGGGCCCTCAGCTGCTCCTCACAGGACCTGTGCCCTAGACCCTTTCCCAGATTTTTGGCCCTTCTCTGGCCACGCTCCAGCCTCTCAAGGTCCTTCTTGGAGTGGGGGTCTCAAAAAAAAAAGGGATAGAAAACCTGTTCAGGGTCACCATGCTGTGCAGGGACCCAGCCAAGCATCCAAACCCTGCTTCCTTACCAGTAGATGAGGGTGTGCTGCCAACTCCCACCTCTAACCAAAACTGGCCTGGCTGGGGGGATTAAGGCAGGGGACCCATCTGCCAGGCTGTGTCATGAGGATAGCTTCAAACCCAGAAGCGTGGAGCCAGAGCAGCCCTCTACAGGCCAGCAAATGCTCAGAGGAGTCAGGGCACCAGGTTATCACCATGGACTTGACTTTGTATTTTGGGGCAAATTAAGCAAGAGGGAGCGTAACTAATGCAGGTACCCACTGCACTGCAAGATTTACTCCAGCTCTTACCAGAAATGCCCTAAAGAAACAAAGCATTTTTAGGGGGCCAAACCAAATCTTTCCAATCACTTCTCACTCACACAGGGATGAATCTTGGCTCTATCTCTAGGAGACATCACTCTAGGGATAGAGCAGCCAGGCGGGAAGCTGCCAGCTGCCCAGGGTGACCCCAGCAGGGACAGGGTGGCCGCATGGCACCCGCCAGCAAAGCAGGGCAACTTACTCGTCCTGTGACACGGCTGGCTCCACGGTTTCGTAGATGTACCAGTCAGACACGAGGTCATCGGCGCCGGCGAAGCTGTGGTCCAGCAGAGCATCCTGTACCCCCCCAGAGCTGTTGGCTGCCATGGCTGCCTCCTTCCTCCCTCTGCAGGCTGGGGAGAGATGGTGAGAAGCAGAAAGGGATCTGGCTTTCCCAAGGTGGGTCTTTCCAGGGCTCTTGGAAAGGCAAGGACGGAGGCACTGGGTCAGGAGGCTTTATCTCCTTGGGTCACTCCCGCAGCCGGGGAGGGAGCAGGAGCTTTCAAAAGCCTGCTGTGCCTCCAAGGATCCAGCTTTTATCTGGACTTGGAGGGAGGGAGAAGGGGCGAGCCCCCCTCCCCACCACAGAACCGGAGAGCTTGGGGCACACCTCACCATCCCCCGGCCACTCCCTGATAGACTCGGAGCCTTTGTTTGGGTTGTTTAACAGCTCTTTACGCCAACCACTCAAAAAACCAGCACAAGGGTCAAGTTTTGTGTTCGGCGGCACAGGCTGGCTGGCAAAGCAGGGATGAGAGCTCAGTGAGCATGCGACCCATGCCTCCAAGGCCCCTCTGTGCCACCAGATCCACCTGAGAACACCCAGCCTCCCCCAGCCCCAGGAGGAAACCTCAGCCCCTCTCCCCTTGTAGCAGTAAGAAGAAAGAAGGATTTGTCTCCACGCCAGACCCAACAAGCTCTTGTTTCTCCTTCGCCCCATTATTTTTTGATTACTTTGGCCCAGACAGCCCCACACCCTCTACTGCTGTCCCAGAGCTACATCTCATGACCTTCATCTACCATAGCTAAGGGAAAGACTGTGCCCAAAGATGTCCCCAAATTCCAGGCAGCCTCTGAGCCCTAGGAACCAGCCCAGCAGCTGGGGACGCCTCAATCCAAAGCTCAGAGACATCACAAAAACCCCACCAGGCTGCTCAGTGGCGCTGAAGAGATGGGTGGGAGATGGATGACTGAGCCAGCAGCTTTGCTCTGGGCTACTGTTTGTACAGCTGGTGTTTCACCAGAGACTGTGTGAAGCATGTCAGCTTCAAAGATATTTCCCAAACCAGGGCTGTGGCCCCACAGGCAGCCTCATCTCAGGAGAGACAAGTAACACTTGCCACCACGCCACACTACCCCATGACCCGATGGACTGGATATCAAGTGCCCACCCAGGGTCCCCTCCCTCTAGATCAGGACGTGACCTTTAGGAGCTTCGTCTCCCTTCCCAGAGGACTAGAATTCAGCTAGAAAGCAGGTCCCCTTCACCCCAGAATTAGGTCCACATCAGGGTGCCACCTACATCCCAAATCCCACCAGGGAAGGTCCAACTCATAGCGACCCCAGAGCTCATCCTCCACCCTGCATGTCCCACCCTCAAGGCATTGACTCTCCAGCCATCCACCCCTTGGTTTCAGCTTCAGGGAAGCAGCTCTGACCTCGCCTCCCAGGAATGTAGCACTCTGTAAAAAGGTAGAAGGAGCCTGTAAAGTTCACAGCAGTGAACACACGATCTCCAAGCCCCTTTTCCCTCCCATGGGGTCCCTGAAGGTTGGCAGGGTTGGGAAGCCGACTCTGATGTTTAGGAAGGTAAAGCATGCTGTGCCAGCCCTGGAGTGGGGCAGCATCCTTTTGGGGATGCCGTTTCCTCCACCAAGCAGCATTCAGAGGAAGGACCAGCTCCAAAAGCCACCATGGGATTGCCCATGCCCTTCTCACCTCTCTGTGAGGTCACCCAAATAAGGGCAACCTGCAGAAAGCAAGATCTACCTACCCACCAGCCCAGCCAGGCAGCGTTACTGTACATGACCCACCTCAGAAGGAGCCAGCAGATGCAACCTTGCTGGTGTGCCCTGATTTGCAGCTGCCTGGGGACACGGCAGCCACAGAAAAGCAGGAAGGAAGGGAGAGAAAGGCTCAATGAGAGGCTTGGTGCACACAGCCCTCGGGGAGCCCCACTGGGCAAGCCACAGCCTGAATCCACAACACCACGAGACTATGCTGACAAACTCCCTGGGTTGTTGTGTCAGCTCCCCTTCCTCGCTCAGAGCACCGTGCACACCTGGGTCCCGTCTCTGCCTGGGTACGGGACCAAGGTGGGTCAACGCTGCCCTAGCACCAGGTGATCTTCAAGTCCTCCAGCCCAGTCTGCTCATAGAATTGTCAGGGTTGGAAGGGACCTGAAAGATCATCCAGTTCCACCCCCCCTGCCATAGGCAGGGGCATATCCCCCTCGATCAGGTTGCGCAGAGCTCATCTCCCACTAGATCAGGTTGCCCAGAGCTCCATCCATCCTGGCCTTAAAAACTTTGAGGGATGGGGCCTCAACCACCTCCCTGGGCAACCTGTGCCAGTGTCTCACCACCCTCATGGTGAAGAACTTCTTCCTAATGTCTAATCTGTATCTACCTACTTCTGCTTTTGCCCCATTCCCCCTAGTCCTATCACTACCTGACATCCTAAAAAGTCCCTCCCCAGCTTTCCTGTAGGCCCCCTTAATGTGCTGGAAGGCCACAATAAGGTCCCCTCAGAGCCTTCTCTTCTCCAGACTGAGCAGCCCCAACTCTCTCAGTCTGTCTTCATCTTTGTGAGATGGGGGCTGTCCTGCTCCAAGGGGAGTCTCTTGTGGTTTACCAGGCAGGGTGGCACATTTTGGTCATCACTTGTGAATGGTCTGGAGAAATCAGGAGGCGCTTCAGAGCCTCCAACCCATCTGCTGGACATCCTCAGGCAAGGCTGAACAAGTGACAGGGCTCTCCACCCTGCTCGGCAGGCACTGGCTCCTTGGGCCAGGGCTGATCTGGGAGCTCTGGGCTTCCTAGAAACTTGATCTCTCTGCTCCTCCCAGTAACCTCTGCCGAAACAAGCTGGGCCTTTGATCACGGAGGCCTCGCCCAAGATGGATGGCTTCAATAAAGCTCCTTCATATCCTTCATTTCCCACTATCCATCACTCTCTGGGGAGCTTTTGCATCCCACCATGATGAATTAAACTTGGGGAGGAGGTGGGGGAGAGTGGGAGTGGAGAAGAAGGGAGACATAAGGGAATTACCCCCCCCTCCTTCCCTCCTCCCATCCAGCCTAATGGTGATGCCTTGTGTACAGCTTTTAATAAAAATGATAAAGATCTCATTTCACGATTGTTCAGGGAGCCCTTGGGTGGGGAGAGGGGGGGAAAGTGTTTAAGTGAGATCTCCTCTAATTCAATCACAGTCTGGGAGCTGGGCTGGTCCCTGCAGAGCCAGGTGGCACAGGTATGGCTGTGGAGGATGGCAAAGAGAACATGGCCTTCCCAAGGGTGAATTTAGCAGCTTCAGATGATGTTCAGAGAGGCAAAGCCTGGTCTCACCCAAGTACAAGCTGAGCCAGACAACTTCAGTCCTGAAGTTGAGCAAACTCAGTGTCCCATCCCCAAAATGTGATGGGAGAAGTTGGTTTGCAGCCGTTTGTGTTCAGCTGTAAAGGGCAAGGGGACAGTTGGTGCCATCCTTTCCCTCTGGCAGCGACTCTGGAGCCCTCCAAGCACCAAAGATACTCCAGGCAGCCTTTGCCCAGACCTTTCGGAAGACTTTTATCCTCTTTCTGGAAGAGCAGAGCTTTTTCCTGCACAAAAATCCTGCGCTGCCCCCAAGTTGCCAAAACACAAGTACTGAGGAGCCCACACACACCCTGAACCATCCAAGCCAAAACCTGTGACCTCCCTTCACTGGACACCCTTCCCCCGGGACGAGCTCAGCCCCAGGGGACTGAGGACGCCGAACTCGTCGCATTGGTGAGTAGATGCGGGAAGCCCTGTGGCTGATGAACTCTCTGGGCCCCAGCCCACAGCTCAGGAAAGCCCCTGTCCAGGACAGGGAAAGGTCCAGAGGAAGTTTTTCATCCCACTCAGACAGCATTTTCCTCCCTCCTCACCCGATCCAACCCCTCCTTGCCCCCCAGATTCCTCCCACACCCCAAATCCACCGCTCTGGGGAGAGCCAGGGAGCCTCTCCAGCTCTTTATAAACCCTTTTCTCTGCGGAGCTGGAGCCTCCGGATAATAAATCCACCACGTAGATCGTAAACATACCCACCAGAAAGCTAAAGAAGCCCCTTTTTGCCTTTTAAAAAGCAAAGGCAACTTAAACATTTAAGACAAGGAGGCTGTTTACAGTTATTTTTAGGCTCCTATCCCAGCACCTGCTGCACATGAAGCCTCTCCCCAAGCCAGGGGAAGGGGGTGGGGACGGAGGAAATAAATAAATTTAAAAAATCAACAGAGAGTTTACAGGATCACACCAAAACCTTCTGACAAACTGATCCACTGGTGTGGAAAGCAGTGTTGGGGGGGGTTCAGGGCAGAATACCCCATAACCTCTGCTCTTGCAATGCTGGACGGGAGCAAGCATCTCCCAGGGTTTTTCCCCCCTTCCCCCCGGGATTGCTTCCTAAGGAGGAGGTGGAATCCCTGCTTAAGGGATTTCTTGGGGAGCTCCCACACCCCCAGAGCAGGATCTAAACCCCCCCCTTCCCCCAAGCAAAACAGCTGCAGATTGCAGCTTGCCTTCCCAGCCTGGAGGAATTAGCTCGGGGAAGGGGGGAGTGGGGGGGGTTAAAGTCTGGCTTCCCCCAGGGACCCCAAGTTTGCAAGGAGGCAGGAGAAAAAGGCAAGGGGTGGGGTAGGAGGGAGGGAAGAAGGAGGAAAGCAGACCAAAATAAATAGTTACCTTCTCCCAGCCAAGGCACCCAGAGGCTTGACTCGATGGGGGTCTGGGGGAAAGCGTGGCCTTGCTAGTCGCGGTCTAAAGCATCCGCTGGCAGGAGCTCGGCGCGGATGCAGCCATGCAAGCTTAAAGGCAAAGTTCAGAGCACCGGCGAGCGAGCGGAGGCTTGCGGTGGCTCGGGGAACTTTATCCCCTCCATCGCCAGGAGGCCTTGGCTGGGGGCCACCCTGGGGTTTAGAAAATTAAAAACAACCAACCCCGTGCTCCGCTCTCCCTTTGATTAAGCAGAGCTTTTCGGGAGAGGAGGCAGCTCGACCCAGCCCCCTCCTTCCCCAGCTGGGTTTTGGCTGCTCCCTCCATCATCCCCAGCACGCCGAGATTTCGGGGGACCTGGGATGCTGCGGGACACGAACATCTCCGCTGCCTTTTGGGGTAAACTGAGGGACCAGCTCCTTACTGGTGTAAATCATTCGAGCCAAATCCTTTGCCCGAATCTTGCCGATTTCTTGGGGTTTTACAGTGCGACCCGGGAGGGGTGGGGAGAGGGAAGGGAAGTTTTTCGCTGGTGCAAGCTCAGGGACAAGTGTCCCTGCTTTGGGGACACCACTAGCACCAAAGCATCCCCCCAAGAGGTGGCCACATCCTGCCCAGGGCTCAGCACAGCAAGTGCAGAGGGACAGTCTCACAGTGGTGGGAAACACATCGGGGTGCAAACAGAGCGATGCTTTGCCCCAGGAGTGGGTGGAGGCAGCTCAGAGGAGCTTTACCATGCTGCCCTTCTACTCTCCAACCAGCACAGCCTTCCCACCAGCTACACATAGTCCAGGACACAGCAGCCTACAAAAAAAAAAAAAAATAAACTGGGCAAATACACACCCAGTCCACATGTGACAGCAAGGGGAGCAAAGGAAAATTAATCAGGGTTGAAGATTTAGCTTAATTTTTAGCCAAAACCTTGTGGCAATGTTGAACAAAATGACCCTCAGGGATTTGTTTTAATTTTGTTTCTTTGGGGGGGTTATGTTTGGGGTTTTTTTTGTGGTTTTGGGGGTTTTTTTACCCCGCTGAAATTGTTTTTAAGTAAGAAATGCTGTGTTGAATCCCGAAGATGCTTCCTGGGAAAGGGCTGACACTCAGAGTCACAGGTTTTTGCTTCTCCCCTCAACCCCAGAAAAAAATATTCCAAAGTTATCCATCCTGGTCCTAGCAAAATGGTCATTATATCGGCGCCTGGAAGGGCTCAATCAGTACCAAAACATCTCAATGCACTTTATCACCCTGCAAAAAGTTGGTATTCCAGCAGTTTGGCATTTTTGACTAAAAAATGGCTGTTGGGAAACCAGCTGCATGCTTCACATACAGTTCCCACCCAGGGTCTGATGCAGACCTTGCCAAGGTTTGCTGCCCTCTCCTCAAGAAGCAGAGACCAGGCTGGGAAGAGCCCTGCAAGGTGTAGGTGAACCAGGAGTTCAGTGGCTGCTTCTTGTGCTGGATAAGCACAGAGGAGAGATCTTTATTTTCTGCTTCTGGAGGAGTGTCCTCTCCTTGCAGGCACTGATGTCCCGAGCCTGGTTTATCTTATAACACCGGATAAGGTGCTGGAGGATTGAGATTCAGGTACCATCCATGGGCCACAAGCAAATCACTGCCTCGCTGGGACCACTGGGATCATTCCCAAAGGGAAAGGACTTTTACATGAAACAGCCAAGGAGTGCAAGAACCCACCTTTGGCCAAGCCACCCAGGTCTCAGCAATATTACACAGCTTCCCAGATCCAAACCTTGAGCTCATTATAGAGGCAGAGCTCCAGCCAAAGGCCACCTTCCATTTTACAGAACAAAAAACCCACAGTCTGCCAAAATAAACAGTCTTCACACCCTCCTATGAATCCAACTCATTCCCGATAGAGCCATGGAAACTAGTGGGTTGTTTTTTTTTTCTCCTGGGGGGGCTGAGCGAGGGAAGGTCTCGGCCCCAGGTGCCTGGTGCCATTTTAACACAATGGAGGCGGCACCTCTAGACCTGCTGGATGTGCAGCCAGGAAAATGCTGTAGGACTGAACTATGCCTTAGATCAGATCATGAGAAAATTAGTCTTTGATGATGCTGTCATTAGCAGTGGCTCTAATGTGTTTGCACAAGGGCGGGAAGGAAATTAAGTGGGCTAGTTAAGGATGAAATAGCTCCTGCTTCCCCACAGTAGAGCCTGGCAGAGCTTTAACTGAGGCAGAGGAAACTTTCTGAAGCATTTCGGAGCTGAAGATCATGGTGTGACCCTCCACAGAGCCACCAGTTTGATCACTGTGGTCACTCGTGATGCTGTGCCCCATGGCATGGGGATGCAAGGGGATGCACACAAGCGTGACAGTGACATCTCCAGATGAAACTAGGAGCCCAGGTTGCCACAATTTTGTAGGTGAAACAGCTCAGAGCAGCATCACACACTTGATGCAAGTCATTCCCAGGCTCTCAGCTGGAAGAAACCACCTTGCTCTGCTTCAGGAGCATGAGGCTGGTGCTGGTCTCCAGCCATCAGGGAAAAGAACACTGAAGTTCCTCCAACAACATTAAAAATCAAATCAGGACAGTTTTTAGCGAGCCCGTTGAGGGCCCATGCACCCTGCCAGAGGGGTTCTTTGATGCAGTGGTTTTTGCTACAGGTCTCAACTAGATGCCTTGCGGGTCCCTGGGCTGCTCCCAGACTAGGAAAAAAAGCAAAAACCTTATGCCCCAGGGGCTCAGATGCTGCTTTATCCCCCAACTCACTCCCCTCCAAGGATAATCTTGTTGTTTCAAGCTTGCATCAGCGTGAAGAGACTGGAATGTAGGATTTTATATGGAGCATGGTAGCTGTCTTGAGAGAAGGGCCATCTGCTAGCCCAGCTCCAGCTCACGTTTCACTGGAGCCATCCTGAAAGCTGTGGGAACGTGCTATTCTCAGCAGCGATGGGGCAATGAGATATGACAAGGCAGGGGGCTCCAGGCGAGGGTCAGCCTGTGCCTTTCCAGCTCCCCCCCACCCCAGACCATCAACCCCTTCAATGTCAGCCCCAAAATCTCCATGGTGGGACAAACCTCCGGATACCCAGCTGGCTCAGCAGCAGGTTTAGAGGGCAGGGGAGTTCTGCGCCAGTTGCACCAGTCAGAAATGCACACTCCTGTGTGGGAAAGAGGAGCCCACGTAGTTCTGCGCTGCAGGCAGCAGATCTGGATCAAACCCCCTTTGCAGACAGCTTTGACTCCAGATGTCAGCCCTGCAAACACAGGCACCTCACCAGCCCTGACTTCCCTTCTGTAGCCCAGCTGTGACTCTCAGAGCATCCCCAGCCCCTTGCTGCAACAGCAGGAGCCCGACTCTGGGTCAGTCCCATGGTGCTCAAAGCCCAGCAAGCTCCCAGGCAGGCTGGGAATGCACATCTCTGAGTAGTGCATGCAAAGAAACATTTTATCTGCTCGTATTTATAGAGATGCTTCAAGTCACAGGGCAGTTTTCACCTTGGGCTTGCCTGCAAAGCTATCAGCAATTAGGATTAGGTGGGTTGATGCCCCATACCCCTCTGGGGAGCTGATCGAGCAGCCAAACACTGCTCTCCAGGCTCATCCTGTTCCTCACCCATGGTTTGCCCGACCCTGTGCCACAAACCAACTTGGCATAGAGACAAACCAAAACATCAGGAGGGGGGTCCAGCAAACAGCCCACAAGTACAGAAGGAGCAGAATTGTCCCATGGGGTTCAGAAACACACAGGAGGAACCAGCATGGCTTGCACCATCCTCAACACCAGCATGTCCTGGAGGCTCCGCAACATCCAGCAAACCCCTTTGTGGTGAATCTCCAAAGGAAAAGAGCTCAAGAAGCCAGCAACTCCCCACTGTAACAATGCCCACCCCCCAGCACACCCTCATACACACATACATGTCTGTGTTGCACCGCTCAGCATCGCCCTGGATATCCTGAGCTGTTTGCTGGAAGGCAGCCACTGTTTTGTATCTAGTTACCTGGTTTCCCAGCAAACAAACTGGAGTTCAAAGCGCCTGTCCTTGCCGTTGCAGAGGGGCAGGAGAGCTCTCAGCATCTCCCTGTGGCACCAAAGGATGTTTTTTCAGGGATGGGGATTTATTGTACTTTTTTGCTGCCTTTTAAAGCCACCTGCAGAGATGTGAAGCCAAGAGAGGCCCAGGAGCACCCTCAAGCACTTTCCTCACTGAGAAGGGGAGAGTGGCAGCAAAGCCAGCTTGGCTCAGAAACCTGCCAGGAGGGCTTGCTCTGGGGCAGAGACCTGCAAGCTATCAAGGAGGGTCTGTCACCACCCCCAGACCCCTTCTTCCATCCCCATGGCAGGCAGAGCAAGGGAGCCCCACATCCCTCTGACCCTGCAGCGCTCCCAGCTGAAGGTCGAGGAGAAAACCCTGGATTTTGAGTTTGAGGTGCTCAGTGCCCAGTTTAACCAGCGGGGCCGCTACGCCCTGAGGCTTACGGTGGAGAACCCGCTGCTGCAGGGCTCCGGTGCCGGCATCCAGCTCTGCATCAACAGCAGGGAGGTCATCCAGAGCTGCACCGGCACCACCGACGTCGTCGAGCAGAGCAACCTCAACCACACCTGCTCCTTCCAGAGGAGGAAATTCACCTTCACCCTGCCCAGAGGTAAGGGGCTAGATGCCACCAGGAGGGTGGCTCTGCAGCAAGCACAGCCTGTCCCAGGCTTACAGACCCCTGTACCGTGCTCACACCTTTGCCCCTG
Organism: Merops nubicus; assembly: GCF_000691845.1. Taxonomy (NCBI): domain Eukaryota; kingdom Metazoa; phylum Chordata; class Aves; order Coraciiformes; family Meropidae; genus Merops; species Merops nubicus. The sequence goes on along the minus strand of NW_008607231.1, from coordinate 848 downwards.
CAGCAAAACCCTGCATTAGCATCGTCACCGTCAGAGCTTAGTGGGGTGGATGGAGGAGGTCAAGCTTGGAGAGCAGGGCCAACACCACCAACAACGCAAACAGAGACCTAAACGTACCCAAATTCAACAAGCAAATACCCAGAACCCAAACGGATTACCAGCCTGGAGAAGAGGAGGCTCCAGGGGGACCTTATAGCAACCTTCCAGTACCTAAGAGGGGCCTACAAGGAAGCAGGGGAGGGTCTATTCACAAGGGTTTGTAGTGACAGGATGGGGAGTAATGGGTGTAAGCTAGAATAGGGTAGATTTAGGCTAGATGTTAGGAAAAAGTTCTTCAATCTGAGGGTGACAGATCCCTGGAATAGGCTGCCCAGACAGGTGGTGGAGGCCCCATCCCTGGGGACATTCAAGATCAGGCTGGATGAGGCTCTGAGCATCTTGATCCAGTTGGAGATGTCCCTGCTTGTGGCGGCAGGGTTGGACTAGATGACCTTTGGAGGTCCCTTCCAGCCCAGACATTTTATGGATCTAAGATTCTCCCGCCGTGTC
>NW_008607231.1:0-226 GCF_000691845.1 Merops nubicus | reverse complement strand
TTCTCCCGCCGTGTCTCCCGGCAGGTTTCTGCAAGAACGACGAGAACCACGACGTGCGGCTCCGCGTCGAGGCCCTGCGCCTCCCAGGGAGGACAGAGAGGACGAGGACGAGCAGGCGGGCTGGCCAAGCTTTCTTTGCCATCTACCCCCGCACCGACCAGCCCCGGCTGAAGCTGTCGGCCGGGAGGGGCGAGGACTGGTACCGCTACAGCGCGGGGCTGGCCCT
>NW_008607230.1:0-6389 GCF_000691845.1 Merops nubicus | reverse complement strand
TAATAATAATAATATATTTTAAATCTTTTGATTATAAGGCTTGCTTTAGGAGAAGCAACACTGTTCTTCTCAGCCTATAGATAGTGAAACTAAAATCACAGAGTCAGAATAATTTATCCAAAGTCATAGAAGAAATGAAACACAGAGGCTGGAGGGAAGCTTATACTTTAAGTCTCAGTTCAGTATTTTGTCTTCAATGTGGCTTCAATGCACTCTTACTCACTCTTAAGGCCCCTACAGTAGTACCCCAAAGCATACGATAAAAATCTGGTGCACACAAGTCAGACCACTGAATAACTTCATACCATTAGTCATGATAAGTTCTTTTGTTTGGGAAGATACTTAATTCCTGAATTAATTCACTAAGGCTATCTAAATCAAAGCAGATTCTTCAATGACATTTCAGTAGGCTTATTGGTGATGATAGGTGTTTTAATTCAGCCACCTATAAAGTTCTTGGTCAAAAGGCAGGAAGATTTAGAAATTAAATCTTTGCCTTTCTTTCAGCTTTGGTACTAGATTAGGATGCATCCTTCACTTTCCTTTCTTGCAAAGGGAGTATCCAAATAATCTATTTTGAAATAACTTGAAATCTGGACCAAAGTTATGAAGTTATGATGTTTTCCACATGTGAATTGGAAACAGGCCTGCTCCAATAGCTTCCGATATTTAGTACCTGCATGATAAATTTTCAGTGGGAAAGGAAGGAGGTCAGACAGTTGAACACGAGATGTACAGGATATGGAGCAAGGAGATTGAAACTGATATGATATCCTTTACATGTTTCCTCAGAATGTTCCCATACCTCTTAAAATGTGAGAAAAGTTCTGATATATGGTGCAGAAAAAATTGCCTTCTGTGTTCTTCTAGCACATAATGTAAAATAAAAGAGTGTCTGATATTTTATAGTCTTTCACCACATACATCGTAGAAGACCTTTAAAAGATTTGTGAAAGATCGTATAATGTGATTTTTTTTTTTTTTTTTTTTGGCAGTAGTAGGGTCACTGAAGTACCTCGGACTGTCTTCTGAAGGTTAATTAATTTTATGCTAAGAAGCTAGGCATTCAGAAACAGCCATCTAGTGGAAATAGAAAAGTCTTTAATTAACAAACATCAAATCTCATACTCAGCAGAGTTATATGAAGACACACAAACCTGCAGTCTTTATATTATCTCACCATATAATTATTTCTCCATATCCTCCACTACCCTGTTTTTCATAAAAAACAAACAAACAAACAAACAGTTGTGTTTCTGCAAACTGGATCTTACTTTTTATTAAACTGTTGCTAAGACTAGAATAATACTTCAGAATATAGAATTAGCAGGAAGATTCTTTCTTTGGTATTTCATATGAAAAAAAAGAACATTAAACTCTTTGATTTCAAATGCTGACTTTTCTATATGTTCTTAATTTGAAACATTAAGAAACAATATTCTAAGAAACTATTGATCTAAATTTAAGTAAATCTCAAAAAAAGTGCAGAAGCGTTTTACTGTCAATATCCAAAAACTATATTAATACATTACCCAGGAAGGATTGTGTAAGATATGAAACACTACAATTTGAGATACATATTTATTAGAGTGCAGTGTTTAGTTCCAACTCTGCAAAGCATTTAAAATTTACATAGTGAGGGATAGTTCTCTCATAGCCTGTAGTTTAATAGGTGGGACAGGTTATAGGCAGGGCAAGACATGTGAACAAAAGGCCAAGAGAAATTAGATAAGCTTCCTCCACATCATGCAGTGTTCAGTACCTGGAGATCTTCAGTTTACAACTCTATTGCACTACTTTTCTTTTTTTTTTAATAAATAAATAAATAAATAGATAGATAAGTAAAATATCTGAGAATTAAAAGATATGTAAAGTAAACAATGAAACACCCTGTGGTCTTTCCAGAACATACTAAAAATATTTGCTGAATGCTAAAATGGTACTTCCTGGTAGTGGTGTGGAAGGGTTTTTTGTTCTGTTTTTAATAAAAATTTACCAGTAATCATATACTGAAAAAATGTAAAAAATCAGTGAAGTCCTTGGGAAGGTGAAAGAGAATTTATAATATGAACAAAAAAACACTGGAGACACCCTGTGTAATAAATCTGAAGCTCAGTGCTCTGCACAGGATCAGTCAGGGTATGTTATTTCAGTTCTGTACATTCCTTCTCTAAACATTGACAGAACTGATTATTTTAACCTCAGATGGTGATTAGGACAAGCATTTAGTCTTCTCTAGGTTTCTTTAGTGCTGTACTTACGTACTTTCACTGCATGGACCCTTAGGGACAGAGCATTGCTTAAAAAGAGAAACCAAGTTACTGAGATCTTGGCATAGGGTAACGCTCACCCAGGGAGTCTAATCTTCCAAACAGGATGCTCACTCACTGTTCAGTGCAGATGGGTATCTCCACTGCTGACAGCAGCATCTTTAGCTCAAGTGCATAAGCCTCTCCAAACTACCGTTTTCCTTGTTTCTTATCCTCCAGTTGACCATGGTCTTATAAGACACCCCAGCACATGCACCATCCATCTCTATTACTTTTCTTACTTACATATAAAATATGTCTTAAATATCTCAACTGTGTGCATAAGATTATTCACTGTAACCATTTCAGCATCTACATGAATAATTTCTACCGTTTCCTGTGGTTAACCTTGGCTGACTGCCACATACCTACTCAGCAGCTTCCTCACTCTGCCTCCTCAATAGGACAGGTAGAGAGAAAACAAGACGAAGAGGTTCATGAGTTAAGGACAAGGAGGTCACTTACCAATTACTGTCATGGGCAAAACGGATTTGACTTAGGAAAAAATAATGTAATTTCTTGCCAGCTGGAATAGTGTTGGCTGATGAGAAACAAAAATAAAAATTAAAATTACATATTCCCCCTTTCTTCCTTGTTCTAGGCTCAACTTCTCTCCTCTTCCTCGCCTCTGCCCTCTGAGTGGTGCAGGGATATGGGGGGGGGGGGGGGGGGGGGATAGGGGGGGGGGGGAGGTGGGGGGTTATAGTCAGTCTATAACCTCTCCTGTCTGCTACTCTTTCTTTCTCACACTTTTCCCCTGGTCCCGTGTGAGTCCTTCCCACAGGCTGCAGTCCTTCAGGATAAACTTACTCGAGCCCTGGCTGGTCCTCACAGACGCCTCCCTGGAGTACCCACTGCCAGTGTCTGGGAACCTGGTATAAGTTTCTTATTTACATACAATTTGATGATTTCTGCAGTAGGAACAGTCTAGGACTCTTCAGGTCACTCCACCAAGGGTGTTGACCAGCACATTTAAGGTGCTGGGAGCTCAAATGATCATGTAGTTTCAAGTGGGTACTCTCTTTCAAACCACATCACTGTGCTGCCTGTGCAGATGCGTAGCTGGGGAGTTGCTTGTTCCCTCAGGGAGTTAACCATGGCTTAAGAGCAGCGGGTGTGCACACAGGCCCAAAGAGACATTTAAACCACAATTAAAAGTCTAGAAAATGCCTGAGTCTCATTCTTACACCTCACTTTGCTCTTGGCACATTCTACATGCTCACTGGGAGCACGATTCATCGTTTCACATGTAATACTACCTCTCAGCACGAGGTGTCAAGCCAAGCCTTCCAGCAGGGCAATGCGCCTCCACCTCTCAGTGCCTCTGGCTGTCCATGGCAACCCTCTTGCCTGGATGAGAGAACCACCAGAAGGCATGCTATCAGTGCATACTGGCATCCCATGGTGGTTTGTGAAAGCAGTCCTGAGTCAAGACCATTTACACAGCTAGCTGTTGAGAAAACTGTCTGTGGTGAGTTCTGTTCCAATGTAGTTGCTCAAATGCATGCCTTCAAGTCTGTTTTAGGGAACTGGTTACAAGGCTGATATTTTTAATAGGTTTAAGAATCTTTCAATAGAACAATGTTATCGGAGTCTTCCCATCATGTCTATCTCATTTCAAAGTATTTTAGGACTTGATTTTTAACTTTCTGCAGCACTTCCATTTTACGTTGAAATCATTGGAGGATGAAGACAATAGTATGTCTTGGTTTGAATGTAATATCAGAAAATTAAAGGGCGGATAAAAGGGGAATACATTCAAAACCACTCATTTATGTATTTAAAACAGATGACTTTCATTCCACCTAAATTAACTGTGATTTTCCTGTAGAAAATATTTTTTTTCTAGGTCAGGCCAGAAGAAACATTTAATTACTTATTCCACATCTTAATTAGCTATCTCCCAGATAATATTCCTTTTTTACCTCAGCCAAACTCATCTTGAACTTCCAAGATAAGTGTTTTTTTCTTAGTACTTTCAATTTGGACTCTCTATCCCTGATCTCATCCAAGTTAACACAAAGGCCATACCTCCATGGAAGAAAGATGTTTGAGGCTCTTTGCTCAGTCTCAGAAAAAAAAAAAAAAAGCTGGGCATTCTTAGGCAGAAATATTCTATATATCGTTGTTGTCAATTCTCAAGATCATATCATGGAAAAAAATTTAAAGAGTTTTTTTTTTTTTGGGTAGGAGTGGGTTGTAATTTACTTGTATACAGCTGGTTCAAATTCTTAAGAACAGCTGCAGGCATGCACTGTGGTATTTCTGCATTGTGTATTCTTGCCTGTACTCGGTCCTTTTCTTTGCACAGCAGCATAAGTCAACATTTCTAAGGACAAACATCTTCCAGTGCATCCGTATCCTGGCCTGGCTGCTAAGGAAACTTCTGGTTTGTTGACAGTGGCTAATGATTTGGTTTGTCATTGAAGGGTTTTCTAATCTGAGCAAGAGCTGTCATGTATGGGATAACTTTGTTCTCGGAGACAGACCATTAGCATTGTGTTGCAGAACTTCCTGGGGTATAGGAATTGTTTTATTGATTCTATACAGACAGGGAATATAATTTAGCTAGTATCCTGTCTCATTGGCAGAGTTATCTGTTTTAAGCTGAGTACATGCTCTGGTGGCTGAAATGGTATTACTTGGCACTAAATAAATCAAAAGAATGATGTGATTCACATATTTCTGTCCAAAGCTATCATTGGCTCTGAATGTTTCTTTATTGGCTCAGACCAAAAATAGTAGGTTTTTAATGTGCTTCTTGCTCTTTTGTTACTTTTTAAAGGAGATGATACTGCAACAGAAAAAGATGAATGTCTGTCCACAGAATTTTTTAAAACAGCAAGATTTACAGTTTAAAAAAATTACTCTGAACACTATTCAGTCAGCAAGTTATTTCACTCAAAGTGTGAACTCTGAGATGCTGTTAAAAATAGAAAAGACTCAGCGAAACACATTTTCTACGCATATACTTTAGAAGCATCAAAAGTAGAGATATTTTTTGTCTTTCTTTTTTTAATATAGATACATATATTTGCCAGTCTTCAAGATGATATCCAAGGAAAGAATACAGAAAAGCCAAAGTATAAATATTTCTGGGGACACTGTCAGACTTTTTAAAAAGGTAGCAGGGCCTTCCTAGATTTGGTATCAATGATTGTAAAAGGAAATGGTAAGTTTGGAGGATTTAAAGGTAGACACCAATGTTTAGATTTATGTTCTGCATCGCTGAGATTTTAAATGATTAAGTGTAGGAATGCTTGCATGACACTTCTTAGTTTTATGATAATTCTTCTCATTAATGGCACAGCTGGAATTTTACAAAAATGAATAATCAGTACTAGCTAGCAACTTCCTTTTCTGTTATTCATGAACTTTTCAAGGTTCAGAATTTTAGTAATTTCTGGCCAAAATCCAAAAAGTACAAAATGCTACTAATCTAGCTATACAAGTAACAGTGAAATGCATCTAATAATTGGTGTTTGAATCTCCTGCCATGTTAGTGGTTTTGATGTTTTGTTTTAAAGCACCCCAATGCAATTCAGTAAAGTGAATCCTCAAGTTAGCATAGACTTTGTCCACTGCATTTACACATACTTTTATGCAAGGTCCTCCCATGGATTTCTGTTGGATAAGTACAATGAGAAAGAATCTTGGGATATTTTTTTTTCTCCCTTCCTGGGCTTTTTTAGAGGTGGCATGAAGGAAGGTCTCCACAAACAGCCTGCATCTCTCAGTACTCGCAAGAGTGTAGCAATCTTGAGTTTTATTCTATGCATAGTGAAAATCTGATAGCTTATAACACAAATGGTGATATCTGAAAATGAGAATTCAAGAAGCTAGCAGCTCATGCCTATTTTTACATGAAAAATAATGCTTATTTCATTTTATCTAAGGGCATGAAATTCTAGTGGAATACTACGGTAAGACTTCACACCTGTGCTTGGAGGTCAACATAATGTCTAAGTTCATTGCAAGTACTTTTGAAATTTGAGAGCCAAAACTAATGCAAAGCCATTTCCTGGATCCTCTGCAAAGGGTAAATTTTGCTCGGAGTACAAAAAAGAAAATGCTGATCTG
>NW_008607229.1:327-1378 GCF_000691845.1 Merops nubicus | reverse complement strand
TGGGCTCCGTCCGCAGCACCTTCCACGCCGTGGCCACCTCCTCCTGCCGAGGGACAGCCGCCGTTCGGCACAGCCGCGAGGACCGCTGCCCGGGGAGGGCGATTTGGGGCCCCCCCGTGCATGCGTCCCCACCAACCCGGTGCCAGCACTACTGGTGGCACTCCGGGGACTCACATCGAGGAAGCTGATGTTCACGTGGAGGTCGATGTCCACGTCGTCGATGGTCCCGTACTCCCTGCGAAGACACGTGGCGGAGGGACGGGGTGAGGCTGGCACCGTGCCCGGGCCCTGTGCCCACTGTGCTGGGGTGCGACAGGCTTCCCGTGTATCAAGGGTGTGCACCCCAACAGCACGGGGAGAGTGCCCAGGTCATGGGTGGGTGCTTGGGGACGTCACAGCTGGGTGCCCCGTGGATGGCACAGCCAGATCCCCAGTGATGCCATGGCCACATGTCCTGGGAATGCCACATCCAGGTGCCCCAGGGATGGCACAGCTGGGTGCCTGGGGATGCCATGGCCATGTGTCCTGGGAACACCAACTCCAGGTGCCCTATGGATGGCACAGTCAGGTGTCCCAGTGATGTCATGGCCAGGTACATGGAGACGGCACAGCTGGGTGCCCCATGGATGGCACAGCTGGGTGCCCCATGGATGGCACAGCTGGGTGCCCATGGATGCCCCGGGATGCCATGGACAGGGGGCCCGGGGATGCCCCGGCTGGTTTTTTTTCAGGGATGCCGTGGCCAGGTGTCCTGGGAATGCCACGGCTGGGTGGCCCAGGGATGACACAGCTGGGTGCCTTAAGGTGCCACAGCTGAGTGCTCTGGGAATGCCACATTCAGGTGCAGGGGTGGCACAGCCAGGTCCCCAGCAATGCCATGGCCGGGTGTCCTGGGAATGCCACGTCCAGGTGCCGGTGGGATGGAGCAGGTGGGTGCCGGGGGGATGGTGCAGGCAGGTGCCTGGGGATGCCCGGGGGGGGGCATACCCACCTGACAGCCACAGCATTCTCGCTGTAGATCTCCTTCACGGCCTCGATGTCGGCGTCCAGC
>NW_008607229.1:0-274 GCF_000691845.1 Merops nubicus | reverse complement strand
TCCCCTGTGGCACAGCATCGTGGCACCGGCAGAGCCAGAGTCCCCCTCTGTGCCCCTGCGCTCGGGATTGGGCTCAGGTGGGGGTCCCTGATTCCCCCCATCCACGTCCAGGCCCCACCATGGGACTCAGCACCCCCGGAGCTCACCTGGACGCCATAGAGGAACTCCTCGGACTCATTGTCCCCATCGGAGTCATCGTCCGTCCAGTACTGGCCCTTGAGGTCCTGGGGGGCAAAGAGTTGGGGGAGAGATGATTAGTGGGGGCAGAAGACTG